>NC_056746.1:918586197-918708697 GCF_019279795.1 Protopterus annectens | reverse complement strand
TCTGTCATAATTTTCTGGCTTCAATCTTTAATGATTTGCCAGAAAACCACAATTTTATGAAAAACAGACCAAAAATATGAGAAAAAAATCTGGACATTCTGCAAAAATCTGTACTGTTGAGAGGTGTGAATGTAAATGTACAGAAGAATCTGAGACCAGAATTTACCAAGGCATTGCATATCTGGCTGCTGCAAAATGGTATGAAGGAAAAAGCAATCACAACATTTAGAATAAGATTGGGATGCAAGCAGATTACAGATTGACTTGATGCACTTTGTGGAGATCTATCCTGACTATCAAAGGAATCAGAACTCATAAAGCACTGGAAAGCAACAGAGACACAGCTTGTCATCTAAACAAATGTTTTTACCTGAAATGGGAAAGGCTAAGAGAAGTAATTCTGGTTCCTCTGTTATCAAATGCTCAGGACACTTAAGCAAACAAGTGCTGGGATGAATCTTACATTGCCTTCATGTATACCAGACTACAGTGTCCTCTGGATAAGAAATCCTGGAAGGAATTCAGAGAAAGAATAATCACTTTTATCAGTGGAAATACTGACGTGATTGAAATTCTTGGAGAGACTGCATCCCCTGGGCCATTTACTTTCTAAAGTGTCTCCCCACCCATGAAAAAGGCGCATGCATTAGTAGTAACTGTAAATACTGTTTGGAACATAAAACTGTGAGGTTTAATAGATAGTAAAGTGTCTTTTAGAAAATATAACTGTGAATATTCTGTCCTGGGATGGCCTGATGCAGCCACCAATCTGTGACAGATGAGTGGCATTGACAGATGTTTGAATGTCACCATTGTTAACCAGTTTACCACCCAGGCATGTGAGAGACGAGCCCCATGTAGGTCTGATGGCTACCACAGGCATGGTCTTGCTATCTTGAGTCAAGTTAGTAGTAACCAAGAAGTAAAAAAAAAAAGAAAAGTGCACATAAGTCTAATTCACTAACCATTTCACCAAATATATCATAATTACCCCCTTGTTCCCCATTTTCTACATAGAGTTGGGGTATCACATAAACTGTCACACCTGTCTTACCTTCTTTGAGAGTCATGCTTGATTGTCTCAGGTGCTCTCAAGCACAATCGATCCATCTTTACTGTACATACTCATTTCCTCTTGCCTTCTTTTTTACTGTCTGAAATCTTCTTCACCAAATCATCTTCTTCTGTCTTGTACATGTGCCCAAGCCAATGTAATCTGTTCTGTTTGATCTTCTCTCCAATTGGAGCTACTCTAATGTCATCATTCCTTCATCTATCTCACAGTGTTCATCTTACCACCTATCTCAAGCACTTCATCCCTATCACCTCTAGCTTAAACTGTTCTGCCTTAACTATCCACATTTCTGTATTATATAGAAGTACTGTTTTGTACACCTGACTTTTCAGCTTTTTTGGCATTTTTTGTCACACCCTACCGCTAACCTTTATGCCAGCTAGCTGCTGCTCCTATGATTCTAGTTTTGACTTCATCATCCTCAACCACTCCTCCAAAATATTTAAAACTGTTAACCTGCTCCCCTATTTTCTTTCTTTCTTGATTTTCATCTTCTTTTGATTTTGTCATTTACTGCCATGACAACTGTCTTGTCTGAACTCAGTTTCATTTTATGTGCCTTCATTTTTGCATTCCATTCCCATATCATTTGCTGAAGTTCCAACTTGGCTCCAAGGTCATAAAGAGAATATGCACTGCTGTCCTGGGTATGGACTTACAGCATCAACACTCCCACTCGGTTTGCACACTGATCACTTACAAAGCTGCATCTCCGGTCTAGCACCCAGGCTCCTTTGTCATAACTCTCATAGGTTCATAGGTTCATAGGTTGATACTAGGCTATCTGCCCTAGGGCATTTATAAGCCTAGCCAGAGTGTGTTTGGCTTTCGCCACCCTTTTAGATTAGTTGACTGTGCCTCTGTATAGTAGGTCACAGAAGGTAGCCCTTTTAAGGTTAGTTTACTGTACCTCTGTCAAGCAGGAACACAGAAGAGATCCCAGAGGTAAACTTACGATCTCCCATCCACTCGTCAAGATTTCTCTTGAACAGGGTCAGTGAGGGGCTCTGTCTAACATGGATTGGGATTTTGTTCCAGAGTGAGGAGAGCCTCTGGGATATGAATCTGTCCCTCCAGCATGTCCTATTTATTTCTGTGCTGAGGTTCAAGTCCCTGGAGCATGTAGCTCTAAGGGATTTGGATTTCCTGAGGTAAAGCATGTCCATTAATTCTGGGTTGGACATGGTTTTATACGTCAGACACAGATTGCCTCTGAGTAGGCGGTATGCAACTGAGTAGAGCTGGAGTTTCTTTAGCTGAACTGCATAGGGCATCTGTTTGAGCCCCTTGATCCTCTTGGTGAGATACTTTTGGGGCCTTTCCAGTTGCTGAAGGTGTCAGGTAAGGTACATCCCAAACGGGGCATTGCACTCAATTGTGGGCCTGATAAGTGATGAGTAGAGGGGCACAATGACCTCTCTTACCCTTTTGTGATAAGGTGGGCTATATAGAAGGTCTTTCTAACCACTTTGGCAACGTGATTGTCAAAGGAGAGATTGCTATCTACTTGGGTCCCCAAGTCCCTAATTACTTCTTCCGTACTTAATGGATTACCACCTATGTGGTAATTTGTGGGCACTTTGTTTTGCCCAAAGGGGATGACTATGCACTTTTTGGCATTTAGCATTAGGCCATGGCTCTGGCACCAGTTATCCGTCTCTGTGAGACCCTTTGGGAGGATGCTTGTATCAGCCGGAGAGTCAATTACAGCACCCAGTTTGCAGTCATCTGCGAACTTGGTCAGCCATACTCCACCCGTGTTTGCCTGTACCTTGGAGAAATATATACCAAACAAGGGACGTCCCAGGACTGAGCCTTATGGGACACCACTTGTAACTGGTTTAGAGTCTGACATGGCACCTGCTATTCTGACCATGTGGGTTCTAACCCTCTCTCTCTCTTGCTCTCTCTGAATCTGTAAACCACTGTGTCTTCCAGTACTCCTTACCCATTGTAACTGCTTTGCAAACAAATCATACACACACACACACACACACACACACACACACACACACACACACACACACACACACACACACACACACACGCACAAACACATACAGTTCTTAGGGAAGGTTGGCACAATTCTTCAGTTCCCCATCCACAGCTTTTTTCTTGGCACAAGCAGTACTACTACTACTACTCAGTTTATGACCAAAGATCAAGCAAACCAGCCTCCTGCTACTTTTAATTTAGCCAAACATAAATTATAAAAAATAATCTTTCACTTCTAGTATTTCAAGCAATATGAATAAACTGGAGGTGGATATCACACCTTTGTTAACCTACAATTCTCAATCCTTCCTTCTTAGGTGATAAAAAACAAAATATAAATAATAAATACCACTGACGAGATTCTTTAGAAGTGAGTAAATAAGTCTTTACTTAAATAATAGAGAGAGTAGTGCTGCTACAAATCATATATACAGAGGTCATTCATTGGAGGCACAGGGAGAAAAGCTCCACTTTTCACAATAAAATCACAAGAAAATTAAATGAATACAAGCACACATAATATTGGATAGTGTCAAAGCAATAAAAACATATTAATTAAGTTCATGAAAGAGGACAAGAAGCAAGATATCTACATCCAGCCATGTAACTAAAGTAATACATTACTTTCAATGGACAGGGTGCAACATGGCTAATGGAGGCTTAGTATGCCACCTATGCTACACAAATAAACCCAGGAGGTTAATAGAAATACAATACAGATTATGGAAGCTTAAGTCTGCTACCTAAACTAAATACTATTGTTGGTTAGTCAATGAAGTATGTACAGGATCAGTTAGTTACTATATACACAATCATGTTTTTACTACTGCAATTATTTACATATAGGAGTCATTCATGCCATCAAGAGGGGATCTTTATGTGATTTTAGAAGGTGGTCTATGTAATAGTTTTAGCAAGAGGAGAGTGGTGATGAGAAGAGTAAATAGAGAAAGGATATAGAAAAAGTAACAAAACTGTGAGGTAATGGGTCAGAAAGAGGGAAGAAGGGAGGGACAGAGAGAGAGAGAATAAAGTATTTATGAAGAAACAGTAGGAGTAATTTTCATGAAACTTACCACAGGGATACATTTAACTGCCTCTAGCTTTAAGGGTAGTTCTAGCCCTTATTGTTCTAAGTTCCTAAAATATATAAGACAAAATTGTAGATGGCAGGCTTATATGGAAGTGGTCACCTTGATATCTTCAAAAAAACCTAGGCTAGACAAGACAGCTTCTTGATCTTAGCTCCAAATAAATATAACTCGGCTCATCATTGTCTTCCCAACTTAAACTAGGGACCAGGAATAATAGACTAACAACCAGTAGACATCGATTGACTGTTTGAATATTAATGACTTGCTCTTTTGCATAGTTCTGAATAGCTGCTTCTTTGAAGTGCACATTATTGTATTTTTATGGCCCATGGTTTCCTGTCTCCAAATCCTTGTGTGCCTTAATTATATGCAAGCAATTAAGTCCTTCCTGAGAAACTGCAGAAGTTTACACTTTACATTTCAAATGCAAGTTTCATGCATTTCTCTTAACATTTCCTTACACAGTCTGAGGTCTCATGAAGCATACACATTGTTTTGCAAATGAGTTACTGTTATGGAACAAGAGAGATAGAAAATATATCACATCTTTAAATCATTTTTCCCTACTCCTGCACCACCCCTGTACTACACCGCCCACCATTCCAGTATGACCTGCAAGTTATGGACAACTTCACTGAGAAAAAAGGAAATCTTTCTTTTGTGACCACTGGGCATGAAAGTCCACTGAACACCCTTACATAGAAGCCAGCACATGACTCCTTGAAATGGAAGTCAATAGACCCAGAAAAAGAGACAGAGACATGTTCTTGCCATAGGACACTGTGTTGTTATGAGGAAGTAAAGCACATCCAGAATGTTTTAATTCTGTCTATTGATAAAACTACTCAAAAAGTCCTGGTATATAGGGAATGGTTTGACAAAGGCATCGTTTGAAATGGCAGGAGATGGAATTTTGGAAGAAATTAAGCAAATGGAACAGATTCCCTCTGCTGGACAAGATTGTCACTAAATGCTACAATCAACAGCAAGTCATTTAGTGGAAATCTCTGGCGTCCGTCAGCCTGTGGTGTGCTGCTACCACTGGCATGTCATTTGTGAACTCCCTTAGGCTGAGGTGAATGCAAATGTAAGAGTTCAAAACTGGCAATGCTTAGTTCCTAATCAGAAGAAATTTGCTGGACTACATGGAGATTTGTATGTGGAGGTAAGCATCCCAAAAGTCCAAACAGCATATTCTATTTCTCTGAATATGCATAGGAGTAACTGAAGAGTACTGTGTAAAAGGCCTTTTTAGGAATGAAATGATTTTGACTGCTTAGAACCAATAAGTAACTAGTAATATGAAGACTCTCTCTTTATGGCTGTTATTTATTTATTTATTTGGAGAAGCCTCTACACCTAAACCCTTGTCAAGTGTTCATTTGGGGAAGGACATCTGGCAAAATTGGAGAAAGTCGAACAGTAGTTAACAGGAAGACAATTTTTCAGACAAA
Organism: Protopterus annectens; assembly: GCF_019279795.1. NCBI lineage: Eukaryota > Metazoa > Chordata > Ceratodontiformes > Protopteridae > Protopterus > Protopterus annectens. The sequence goes on along the minus strand of NC_056746.1, from coordinate 918,703,079 downwards.
AGTACTGTGGTATATGTAGGTATTGAGTACAGCCTCCTTGAAAATACTAGAGACTCCAGACTTTATTCAATAACCTTGATGTTTAGGGTGTGGGTTATACCAGAGCCATGGCCATTGATAGTTTAGCAGAATTTAGGCAAAAAATACAAAAGAGGATTGAATTAATTCCCACAACCATGAAGGCCTGCCCTTTCTCTTCACTCCTGTACAGATAGATCACATAACAACAGGTCTTTAAATGGGGAATCTAGAAAGGTCACTTTAGTGTCCCCAGTGAACATAGTCAAATGCAGTCAGAAGTGCCAGCAAATAACTATGCCACAACCTGTTGTTTGTCAAGTTCTTGTTCATTTTGCAGCACTAGGATTGCTAAATGTTTGGGAGCAAGAAGTGTGCATACATGGTCCCATAAGTAAATCCACAGATTCCACAGAAGTACTATCTGGTAAACTGACAATGGTACAACTGAGGACTGAGGAACTGATGTTAGCACCACTGACACTAGGTAAACTGACATAAGGCAATTCATTCAAAAGACAAAGAATCATACCTGTCAACCTCTTAGAGCAAGAAATCTGGACAAAACCATTTATAAAGGTGAGACAAAGCCCCAAAAATAGGGACAATTTTTAAATATTGTTCTTACAAACTTAGAAAGTTGATAAAATAACAGGTTTTGCAGTGGCATGAATTTTCTGAAAGGTATGAAGTCTGAAACAAAAATGTCTGTCATTATTTTCTAACTTCAGTCTTAAATGATTTGCCACTAATTTGCCAGAAAAACATACTTGTCTGAAAAACAGACCAAATATATGAGACAAAAATCAATCTGGACATTCTGCAAAAATCTGTACGGCTGACAGGTATGCAAAGAGTACTTTAAAGTCTTCCCCAAACCTTATGCATGTTGCAGTGTTTCCAACACCCTCCACTAAATGCATTACCAAGATTGTTGTACCTAGGAGAAAGGATATTTCTCCCATTATAGTATCTATAGTGATGAATATGACTTTTGACTAAGTGTGGAAAATTGGGATTTATATATGTGGTTCTCATTCAGTTGACCGATTGCTTACAAGATTAAGAAACACTACTTTAAAAGAGATGGACAGCTGAAAGTTAATGCAAGAAATATATTATAACACAGATGGTCAAAGGCATATGGAAAGACCACTAAGATATACGTAGAATCAACAAAAGTGACAAAGTTTAATACTGCATGTAATAAGCAAGATTCTAATAAGATGGCTCCCCACTTAAGCACCATGTTCAATAATAGCCTCGCATCAGGCTTTGTGCCCACTGAATGGTGCACAGCAACAGTTATCCCACTCCACAAAGGGGGAGCCACCACTGATCCTGGGAACTATAGACCTATTAGCCTGACGAGCCTGGTCTGCAAGGCCATGGAACGTATCATCATGGAACTCATAAACAAAGACATTGGTAACCTCCAAACTCTGGATCCACCCAGTTCGGGCTTGTGAAAGGCAGATCATGCCTCCTGAACCTGACTGACTTCTTTGAGGCAGTCACCAAAGCTGTAGATGAGGGTAAGATGATTCACACAGCCTATCCTGACCTCGCCAAGGCTTTTGACACCATCCCCCATTCTGGAATTATAGCTAAACTCAATAAACTAGGCATAAATCCCTATGTCACAAGATGGGTTGCCAACTGACTCACTGACAGAACCCACACTGTAAAAGTTGCAGACTCCAAATCTGACCTCAAACCAGTGACAAGTGGAGTACCACAGGGTTCCGTCCTGGGACCGCTCCTGTTTGGTATCTACTTCTCTGAAGTACAGGCTAACACAGAAGGCCTCTAGCTAATGAAGTTCACAGATGACTGCAAACTAGGAGCCATAGTCAAGTCCCCAAATGATGTGAACATCCTACAGAAGGGCCTCTCTGAGGTGTCAGAGCCATGGCCTCAAGCTCAATGCCAAAAAGTGCAGTGTCATCCCATTTGGTAAAAACTCTGTACCCATGAGCTACCACATAGGCAGCAATCTACTTAACACAGAATGCGTGATAAGAGACCTTGGGACCCAGGTGGGCAGTAGTCTCTCCTTTGATAGTCACATCGCCACAGTAGTCAGGAATCCTTCTACGTGGCACACCTCATCATAAAAGGGTTCTCATCCAGAAAAAAGAGGTCATCGTTCCCCTCTACTTGACACTCATTAGACCCATTATAGAGTACAACACCCCTTTTGGAATGTACCTCACAAGACATCTGCAGCAGCTGGAAAGGCCACAGAAGTACCTCACAACGAGGATTACTGGACTCAAACAAATGCCGTACACTGGCCGCCTCAAAAAACTCCAGCTTTACTCCATTGCATATCGCCTACTCCGAGGTGATCTCTGCCTAACATATAAAGCTGTGTCAAACCCAGAGCTGTTGGATATGCTACACCTAAAGAAATCCCAATCCCTCCGAACTACACGCTCTAAGGACCCAAACCTTGTCACCACAATAAACAGGACATGCTGGAGGGATAGATTCCTATCCCAAAGACTTCCCCTACTCTGAAACAGGCTACCCATCTATGTCAAGCAAAGTTCTTCATTAGCACTCTTCAAGAAAATTCTTGATGAGTGGATGGGAAATAGGAAATACACCCCGGGGATCACTTCTGTGTCTCTGCTCGACAGTGGCACAGGAAAATAACTATCTTGGGTGGCGTAAGCCAGGGAACCTTGTTGGCTAGGCTTACGTACGCCTTTGGGCCGATAGCCTAGTACCTGCCTATGAACCTATGAACCTATGCAAAAGAAAGTAAGGAACAGGTTACAAGAGATTGCATTTTATCCCTTACATAGGCTAAGTGGTAGATGAAGTGGACCTGCAGTTCCTTATTTGCCAGAAAAGTCTACATATATATGTAAGTCTTAGGTCCTAAAAGACCACAGAAAAAATTCACTTACTTGTCAAGTCACATTTGACTAGCTGTCTTACTGCCTATGACTTATATTGTACTATTGTGCAACTTTGTAGTCAGGGTACAGCCAGCCCTAGAAACATCCAGAAATATTTGGATAGAAGAGATTCCACCAATGAATATGATTAAAGACATGTTTGAAAAAGTAATGGTTGCATAAATAAAGCGCAAATATTGGAAAGAATTGAAGGAGTCTACAGCACAATGTGAAATGCCCTGTAGAGATCATTTAATAGAAAGGAAAGGAAAGAAGAAAGTTATTACAGATTATTTATGTTCCAACTGCATTAAAAATAAGAAAAAAAATCATTGCTATGGAAAATAAAGCAACTGCTGGGAATTTGAAACAGCATGAAAAAACAGTAAGTTTCAAATGATGCTCAGGGATTTAGAAGTATGGGAAAAACAGGAAATACAGAAACAAGAGAGACTGAAGTAGAAGTGTTCTGAGGTATGTTAATGGCTTAAAATACAGGTAGACAGTCCAAGTATGGTCTGCTGATAAACATTTTAGGACATAAACAACAGCCTGGATGTGAGACACTGCTAAATGACTAGTAAAATAACAAAAGCTGCAGTGGAAATTAAAGTAAAGGCTGAGACAACAGCCATACCTCTCAACTGTACAGATGTTCACAGAATATCCAGATTTTTGGCTCATATTTTTGGTCTGTTCCTCTATTTTCCTGTCAAATGACTGGGATGATCTCAGGATTATAGTCACTAAATAATGACATACATTTGAGTTTCAGCCTTCAGATCTGTCAGAAAATGTATATTAAAACAAATCATGTTACTCTAGCAACTTTCTAAGTTTATAAGAGCAATAATTAAAATATGTCCCTATATGTACCCCCATTTTTTCAAGTTTTGTACAGATTTTTTGCATTAAAAGGTTGAGAGGTATGACAAGAGACCTTCCCTACAATGGATGGAAAAACATGTAAAGATGCACCTTCTGAACTTTAATCAGCCTCTAACTAATCTGCACCAAATTACATTCCTCAGCCTACAATTCCTTTCAAATGAACCGACCAAGTCACATGATTCAGATGGCACCTAAGCACATGAATGGAACTGCCAGCAGCAGCAGCAACATGAAACAAACTGTGTCCAGTTACATGAACAGAAGTGCACCGAGCAGCATGAAACAACCTGTACCCTGTAGCATGAATCAAACTGTACCCAGTCACATGAAAAGCAGTGTGCCCAGTGACATGAAACAAACTGTGTCCAGTTACATTTACAGAAGTGCACCGAGCAGCATGAAACAACCTGTATCCTGTAGCATGAATCAAACTGTACCCAGTCACATGAAAAGCAGTGTGCCCAGTAACATGAAACAAAATGCTCTCAGCTGCATGCACAGAAATGCATCCAGTCACATGAAACAAATTGCATACAGTCAGATGAAGTAAACTTCACTCCTGCCATATGAACTAAATTGCATTGAATGGTATGAAGTAAAGTGCAGTCTGGTTACAAGGATTAAACTGCAACCAAGTCATATGAAATAAGCTAAACACATCTGACAGGAAGCGAATAATACTGTTCTCAAAACTAAACTGAACTACACTGTAAATAAAACACAAACAAACAAAAAAACAAAAACAACCAATCACAGGAGCTAAACTGGACCCAAGTTATAAAAACTGTGCTGCACTTTTTTCACAAGTGAACTACACAGTGGTCACACTAATAAATTCTGTCACAGTGACAAGAAATACAATGTAATCTATATCAGGCTATAACTCTTTCTGTCAAAAATGTATGTCTATGTTAAGAAAAGAACTCCACCTTTCCACAAGAACCAATCTGCAGTCTAGTCATGAAAACAGAATTGTACTCCTGCAGCAAGAGCCAAGAATACCATAGTGACATGAACAAAAATCCAGTCCACCCCCTAGGTAGAGGGACTGCACAGAATCCCAAGTAATGAGACTAAACTGTACTCCAGTTACCTCAACATGACTACATCCTAGTGACAAGAAATTAACTGCAGTCCATTTACAAGAAGTAAACCATACTTATCACACACAAAAATCAAATGATATCCATCTTACCAGTACTAAAAAGTACCACTCTAACATAAACTGAACAGCAACTATGTAACTTGAATCAAACAGCACCTCTCTAACATGAACCAAACTATACCCTTATAACACAAACCAAACTCCAACCCTATAAAATGAACCAAATTGTATCCCATTACACTAACAAAACTGTACCTCTTCAACAGAAACTGAACTGTACCCTGCTCATGAAAACCAAACTGCACCTCAGAAAAGAAATGAGCTATGTCTATCTTATGAGAAAGTAATAACACTTCTCTTACCAGAACCAAGTTATACCCTGTCAGAGGAGGAACCTGAACTGCAGCACAAAACATAAAATGTTCAGGACCTGAAAGAAACAGGGAGGTAGAAAAGTATTTATTGGAGAAGAGGCTGCAAAGCTTTGATAGAGGTTTATAAAACACTTAAATGTTACCATTACAGGAAAAAAATGATTGAGAAGGTTTTTAGAAAATCTCATCCACATATGTATTCAGCTGAAAGGTATAGATGGCAATAGGGTAAAGTAAACACATCCAAACTGGACTCTGTCAGCTGAGCAGTAGGCACCTTAAAGATTCAAAATTATACTTTAAAAGCGAAATTCAAGTTCTAATAAAAAAAAAACTACATAAATTACATAAATGTCAAGAGAAGAATACATGCAGTGAAGTTCAATGTGTGCTTCCTGTTCTTTCTATTATTTGATATCAAAGCATGCAAAGTGTTAACATGACAAACTAAGAAGAGACTTAAAAACAGAAGAAGAAAAGCATGTCGCTGGACTCACTCATTACCAGCTTGGTTACTAGAAAGCAGATCCAGGTTTGTCTGTTATTATTCCCATCCCATGTCAGCCAACTAGACTTCTTTTGCTCCATTCCTGCAGAGTGTTGTAAATGCCTCCCAATTTGGCAGAAGAGGTGCATATGATGTGTGTATTAGGTTCTCTGTAGCAAGGTCAACTATCAGGGTGATGACAGCTGATACTGAAAACACAGAAAATGCTGAAAACACACTTGATTAAAGGAAAAAGTAACAGCCCTCATTAAATGTCATGCAGCAGGCTTCTCTCCTGTACCCCGATATAAAAAATGGGAGTATGAGTTATCCTTCCTACACTTATATAGTCCCCATCTACAGTAGTCATAATGACATTTATTGCACTATAGGAAGAGAGAGAGTGGCACAGTGTTGCAGTAAGTAATGCTGTTGTCTCACTGCAAGAGTTTTAGGGTTCAGCTCCTGACTTGGGTGCCTTCTGTGCAGAATCTACATGGCCTTCCTGTACTTATTGATTTTCTTTGGGAACCTCTGCTTCCTCCCATACTCCTAAGGCAGTCAGTAATAGTGCAGAAGAAAGACTTAATAATTATTGATTTGTGTAGTACAGTCTGTGGATGGCAACAGCTGTTTATAGGGCTACCCTAAGAGTCAGGTACAACTCAACAGCATTAGATGGATAAGGAGTGGAGTATCTGAAACATAGGCTCAGATTTTGGGAATGGTGGGGCTGTGGGACGAGTTCCATTCTACAGCTATATGGAACTGTTAGGCACAAGAAATTCAGATGTGAACACCATCTTGCTGCTTAATCCATGCCTATCTAGCATCCATACACTGTTAATTATACTACAATTAGGCTCATCATTTTGCTATTTGCAGTTGGTAAAACACTTGGGCAGGGGAAAAGTATACTCAAAATTATATTTTAACAGAAAAATGTCATACATGTATGTTCTTGTTAAAAAAAATCTACAGGATGCTGAAGTTATATTACTAGAATACATCTCACCTACAATTATTTAATTATTTTGTCCCCTTTGGTCTTTTGATAGTCCATTTTTTTTCATTTAACCAATTAAGTTAACTAAATACACGTTCCTCTTCAGGAGTAACCTGGGAGTATTGTCTGGTTAAGTGATTGTTGTGACTAGTTCAGTTCTACTCCAGCAATTCTTCAACTAATACAATTATTTAAAATTATTTATTTCATCTCTTTCTTTATCTTTTGCTGTTCTGTTCAGTGTGTTATAATTCATACACACATGTCATATTATACTTTGACTTCCTTCTTAACTCTGTCCTGCACAGAGCCCTCCCCTATTTCTCTGTGATACACCATTTCTATTTTGCTCTTGATTCTCCCTTTGTTTAACCATCAGCTTTTTCTGTTCTGCTTTGCCTTCCTTCCTTCCATCCCAAACAAAATAGCCCTTATATTAAATAAGATTCTTCTGCCATACATTTGCTTCTTTCTGCTACGCCTTATTTTATTTATTTATTTTTTGGCCAGCTTAATTATCAGCCATAGTGTACATTGTACATATGCATATAATTGTGATTCGCTTTATTAAACTGAAATAAACGTGTTTATGCAAATGCATGTCATTTGCTTACATGTTCAAAGAAAGTGTATCGGAACCAGCTATAAAAAAATATTTGAAGTGCATGGAGAGCTGCAATTATGCTCCAAAATCAGGGAAAAGAAAGGGTTTGATAAGAACCTTTCTGACATCAAAAAGATACTTAACAACCTTTTGTTAAGCACTTCTCTCTACTGTTAAGGACTAGTCTCATGCTGAAGCATTAACAGGGGTCATCAGCCAGAAGAGAAAAGGAGTGAGAACCACAATAAAATAAACTGAATTAAATATTTAACAATTTTTAAAGTTTCCCTCTGCACTTCTGTGGTGCTTGCATTCTGTGTGTCAGGTGTAAGTGAGTTACAGCTCTCAAACCCTACAGGTCATCCTTTGCTGTTTATCATATACAAGTCTCTCTAATCATAATGCAGCTATTATTGTGTTCTCAACATGGATCTCAAGATTCATCTCTCCAGCATTATTCTCAAGATGAACTTCTTGGCATTTATGTCCCAAAGACTTAACAAGCTGATTATAAACTGAAGCTCAGACATAAATATCCTATATTTATTTATTTATTTTATTTTAGTTTGCATTTGTTGACCGGGAGAATCCGACTGGATGCATGTCCATTTTCAGCGGAGGCCCGGGGAGAAAAGCTCCACAGCTTGTTAATATACAACTTGAGTTATTTAACAGATACTAAGAAAAAAAAACATTTTTAGCATACAGATGTAGTTGAAGGGCAAATTAGTTTACCATATGGTTTTACACATAGATATTGCGTGAACAGTAATATTTACATAGATTAGATTTTTTGCAGTTTCATGGTTCTATAAATAGGAATATGCATAATTTACCAAGAATTGCAGTTTGAGTAGGGGGAAATTAGAATGAAACAGGGAGTATAAACAGTCGAAGAAGAAAGTTGTTTAGAACTAAGAAAGACTGCTAGTAGGATGAAGTTGAATATTATGAGGAGGTTGATAGAGCATTTTCTGACCTGAAGAAGTAGGTACAGAGGGGTCAACCTGGGTGAAGGCATGAACATTGTCTTGTGATTATAAGGTGTTCTTTTAGTAGTTTTTGTTTTAATTTAATCCTTGATTTTGCTGAGTTAATAGCAGAGGGCAGCGAGTTCCAGATTTTACCTATGAAGTTAGGGGAATAGGGAATCACCTGCTGAGTTGTTGGATTTGGTCATTTTGATTGCTAGTTTGTCACTAGAGCATAGTTGTCTGGGGTTATCTTGTAATTTAAGCAAATTCGATAGTGCTGGTGTTTTTTCGGGATGTAGTAGGAGTTTCTGAGTGAAGATCAGTTGGTGGAAGGTGATGGGATTTGGAAGTTCAAGCCAATTTAGTTGAAGTAGTGCGTGGCAGTGGTGGGAACGGTAAGCAGCATTAGTGGCAAATCTGGCAATTTGATTGTAACAGGTATCTAGTTTTGTGATTTCAGTTTTGAATAGGTTGGTGAAGATGGGAGCAGCATATAGAAGTGTGGAGAGGAGAAGAGTTTGAGCCATGGTAATTTTAGCCTGTTGAGTTAGGTATGTTTTATTTTTGTACAAACAGCCCAGATTTTGTTTATGTTTTTGATAGTTTGCTTTATATGTAGGTCAAACTTCAGTTTGTTGTCAATGGTCACTTCTAGAAGTTTTGTATGGGAGTCTGGAGAGATTATGGTTCCATCACTAGACATAACATTGAAAGCTTCTGCTTTTGAGTTGGGTTTGTTTGATTTGAATATTAATAGTTTGGTCTTTTTGGGGTTCAGTAACAGATTTTTACTGAGAAACCAAGCTTCAGTGGTTTTGAAGACTTGTTGGATTATGGAGAGGAGTGTATTAGCGTTGTTGGCTGAACAGACTAATGTCGAGCCATCAGCATATTGTATGACAGTTGCATCTTGAGTGATGCTGTGCAGATCATTAATGAAAATGGAGAATAGTAGAGGGCCTAAAATTGACCCTTGTGGGACTCCAGTTGTGATAGGAAGTACTGTGGATAGCTTGTTATCTCACTGGACTGCTTGCTGTCTACCTAGTAGGTAATTCTGAAAACAGGTTAGTGAGTGATTGGATAGTCCAAGGTCAGAGAGGGACATAAGAAGTTTGGGATGACTGACCATGTTGAAGGCTTTTGATAGGTCTAAAAATATGACTGATATTAGTTTACCTAGATTCCTGTTTTGGTTGATGAGGTTTATAAAGGAGAGGAGGGCTGTTGTTATACTGTGGGCTGGCAAAAAGCCATGTTGGGTAGGAGTGAGTTTAATGTTTAGCTCATTGATCACAACCAATCCGTTACTGTGTTTGAGAAATGGATTCAAGGCATTCAACATAAGACAGAATTTGAAAAGGTGTCTTTTTTTAAAATTAATTTCAAGAACACATTAACAAATGTTAATGACTAGAGACCCAATCATAATTCTTAGTAGTTCTTAATTGCTACAACTTACAGACAAAAAATGCAGGAGAGCAATGTGCTTGCCAGTTTTCCAGCATTAAAAGCTCAAAAAAGAACAATTAGCACAGAAATGCACCTCTAATCAATCAACATCTTTTAGCAGTTAGACACTTTACACTGCCAAGCTGTTTGCAGTGCAGCATGAATTGCATTGCAGGATTTAAAGCTTTACAATGCTTTCTACATTGTTCTGTGTTGGCTGCTGTGTGTACTGCAGTTAGAGACTTGATCATAACAGTTATCAAAGCTGTTTAACAGAGTTTGTTATGCACCTATCTGATAACAGAAGGATGCATAACAAGATTATAGTGTACAGAGAACTGTGACTGTGCTCCAATATTGGGAAAAAGTCAAACTATTTAAGCAAAACTCTTCCAAGAGCCCTGATCTCCCAGCATGTAGGGGTACCTAAAAAAAGTTTGTCAAACACACCTAATCTTTGTTAAGATTGAGTCTTTCACTAGGGACTAACAGCCAGCTGGAAAACAACAACAGCAGAAGGTAAAAAAGCTGTTTGATCTTCACCACACTTATAAATAAAAATTATGGCAGAACAAAGTGTCCAGCAGCTTTTAATGCCATTCCTACACTTTGTTTGTAAGACTAAAAGCTAATGCTTAGCTTTATCCTGGATTTGATTCTATTATTTTTTTACTACATTTGTAAGATTAGCGATTCTGAACAAGTCACTTAATATGGTCTTAGATCAAACTTGAAAATAAACAGTCATGTCTCGTGGGCTTACCAGGTTAATATATAAACTAAAGAGTGAGACGGACAGCAACATTACATGAAAGACACACAGCAAAGTAACCAACTGCTGCACTGAAAAGTGCAAAATATTTTGCTTTAATTCAAATATATCTCATTTCTTTTACCAGAACGAAATCACACCAGTACTGAATGGGTTACTTAATTTTATTCATGAGCTGTTCTATTTTTGTGATGTAACTTCTGTGCTGGCAATAAAGATGCTGACACTTCCCTAGTGATATGTATTGTTGAGCTGTTGGGAGGGTCTAAAAGACTGCCTGTTCTCACATAGTTTGAATGATTTAAGCATGTACTAAGAGTACATTTCCAAGGCGACATGTACTCTTTGGCCATTTACTTCATAGCTAGAGGGTACATTGCATCAGCACAGTTTGTACAGAGGTCCTTCAAAGGGTAATCAGACAAGCTTTGACATAAGCTTCATAAACAAAGTGTAAAGAAAAAAAAAAGCACACGTGTTCATCCTAGATGCAAGGCAGCTTGGAGAATGTGCAGATAGCCTTTGAAAAGTGATAACCATTTCTAAAGTTTTAGTTAAGTATGGCTGTTCAGTGTGCATTCCAAACACAATAAAAAGGAACAATTCTGTTTTATAAACTGTGGTATTCAGAGTGCAGAAAACATTTGATAGAGTACTCGCCTGTAGGCCTATCTGTTTTTTAATTTGTCCAAATGTTTTGGAGAAGCCCCTATTTCATTAGTATGCATGATCAGAGGAGATGCATTCTGTAACTATTGCAATCGGTTCTATTAAAGGTGAGCACAAAGGGTTATAGCAGTGGTAAGAGATATTATAATTAAGGAAAATGCAAGAAGCAGTGAACAATGGCTGGAGAAGTGGACGGAGTGACAATATAACACCACTACCAAATCATGCACCCATTAGGTTAACATTACAAGATGAGAGGGGACTGTCTCAATACTTTCTAAATAAAAGAAACCCAGGGTAATTGCATTTATTTCCTCACAGTATCAAAACCATGCAAAAGTCAAAGAAAAAAGGCTAACAGAATGCTGAAAAGAACAATGATACTTCTTGAATAATAATAATAATAATAATAAAAACTATTTTACTATGAGACCTCCAGCTATGTTCAGGATTTATTCTAAAAGTTAGAGGACTGCAAAGTTGAAGTAGGATGAAGTCTATTAACAATTTTTTCTAAAGGTTTTGTAGGAAACAAAAGGAAGAGTAGTTTAGGAACCTAAAGTACTGCCAATTAAACTAATGTGTCAGTACATACATGGGAAAATACAGATTATAATAAGGAATTATTTTTGTGTGCTTCTGGAAAAACATTAAGCTTAAAATGTGCAAGAATCATGGAGAAATGTTTCATCACAGCAAAAGTGGTAAATGTCTATTATAGTTGAGGATGGAAGGTGGGAGATCTAAGACCTAGAATTAGATATTTTCCTGCAATAATAAGGTTGCACTATAAGGTATATAACCAAAGAGATTGTTTTTTTTTTTTTTTTTTGCCCTGATTTTATTTAGGGTGCAATAGTAGTACAGGTTTCATAGTAGTGTTATTGGTTACAGGCTTTAGTGTGATTATACTTTGTCCACTGGATGCAAACTGTAATGCTTTATGGCAGGTTGTTATAGGTTGCAAAGTGTGGCATTATAACAGGTTAACGGACCAAACCAGGTTACACAGTGCAGTGGTATTATATGTTACATGCTGAAGATTTATAGCCTGCCAGTATAGTGTAAGCACAGCTTTCATTGTGTAATGTTATTGCAGGATTCACAAAATGTGTATATAGATTTTAAAAGTAGTGTTACTGTAAGTTTCTAGGTGCATGTTATCATAGGCTGCATGTTGCAGTTTCACACTGAAGTGTTATTGTAGTTGCCAGGATAGTATTATTAAAATATTCACTGTACTGTGTGGCTTAGATATCAGAGTATGATAGTATTACAGGTTTCGGGATAAAGTTTTACTGTAGGTTGCACAGTATATGGTTATTACAGGCTTCAAGATAAAGTTTTACTGTGGGTTGCACAGTGTATAGTTATTACAGGTCTCATTTTTTTGTTTGATTTGTTTACTAGAATTGGATAAAGGTCCAAGGAATTTTTCAATGACCCATGCCAAAAGGCAGTACAATATTTTTTATTATATATCACTTGCAATAGTTATGAAAAACATTCCTTCTTTATAACGGTAAATAAGTCTTAAACAGCATATATTATGAACAAGACATAAATAACTCAAAATCTACAATATTTACAGATGTTTTATATGTAATTCGGTAGTAACAGAAAAGAGTAAAAACCACATATGGCGATATATGTAGTATAAAAAGAACAAGCCGTAGTATAGAAAGGTAGTATGAAGGCCCAAACAAAGACACTCTAAGAAAGTTGCTTCAGTATAACTAATGCTAAGAAGCACTGACTAAAGTGAATAAGGAAGGCATGAAAATAAAAAGTTAAAAGACCTGCTAAATAAATATAACATACCTAATTAATAGTTTTAAGTAAATTACATGATGGAACAGTATAGAAGTGTTATCTGTCAAAGTACCTATGGATTATGGCTTGTAATTAATCAGAATTTCTAAAATAAACATAGTTGCTAGACTCCTTCACATCTTATTAACTTGATTCTGAAACTAGAGTAATTTACTTCTGATGTTCACAGGTAAGTGGTTCCAATTTGCTGGGGCAGTTTTTCTATAGCTCTTTTCTCTATTACAACTGTAAAAGAAGATCCCACTGTAGTGTAAAACATGTTTTCACTACATTTCTTCTGAGATCATGAAAATGAGGGTTTAACATTTAGCTTATGCCTCAGAGAAGGACTGTATTTTCTGTGCAGAAGATTAACGGATATTATTGATAAAATAAGATTCCCTGAGACATAACAGGAAACCATTTGCTTTTTTCATGCAGTGATGCTTGATTCTACATTTGACTATAACATTTGCAGTTTTTAATTGCAATCTCTAGAAATGTGCCTTGACTGGAAAGTAAAGCTATAATCAGAAGACAATACTCTAGCTTGGGTAATTAAAACATTTCTCACTATAGATTTTCTAGCTACTGAAGTCATCTGATTGAACACAGTGTAGCATATCTTGCGCTTACCCATTCCTGATCCACAGTAAGTTATGCTCTTTGAAAGTAAACTATAAGATAAACAAAATTCCCAAGTATTTGTAATTTTGACCTGCTTGTAACTGATTACTTAGAGCAGTGATTCTAAAACCATGGGTCATTGCAGCCACCTGGATTTTGCATCCCCGCATCCACCTATGCAGCATCCCAATGACCAACCGTGCAGAAGTAAAACAAAAAAAAAAAACTAATTTTCCACTACGATTATACAGCTGATCCCCATTAAAAAAAAAAAAAAAGGAAACAAAAAGAAAAGAAAACAGAAAGACTTCCATGTTATGTTTGCATCTGAGCAGCTGCTTGCCCTGAGCTAAAACAAATGGAAGAAGAAGAAGAACTAAAAATGTTCACGTTTGCGGCTGAGGATCAGCAGCTGCTTGCTTGCCCTATGTTTTCTGCCTGGCAGTTGGAACTTGGAGGGAAATTTAAATGAGCTGTCCTGTCCTGTCCATATTTTATTTGGGTAAGACTAGAGACACTGACAGACTGTAAGTTACAGTGGTGAATTCATACTGGTCACAGGGGCAACCGCCTCTCCCTAGCACAGCAAAGTCAGTACTGCAGAGCTGATCCTGAAGATTTTGTTCCAGCAATTCAGGAGCAAGAACAGAACACAGTGTTCAAAGACCCTGAAAATATTTTTTTTCTTAAGCAAGGTTTGAATAAATCCTGCCAAAGCAGTACAACTGTCCAGATTTTCACAGAATATCCAGATTTTTGCCTCATATTTTTGTTCTGTTTCTCATAAAATTGTGTTTTTCTGGCAAATGCCTGGCAAATCATTGAGGACTGAAGTCAGAAAATAATGGCAGACATTTGAGCTTTGACTTCATATCCTAAGTTCAGAAAATTCATATTAATGCAAAAGTTGCTGTTCTATCAAGTTTCTAAGTTTGTAAGAGCAATATTTAAAAGGTGTCCCTTTGTCCCATCACTATTTGTGGCTTTGTCCAGATTTCTTGCTCTAGTCTAGTCTAAGTCTAAGAGGTTGAGAGGTATGGGGAGGGAGTAAGAGGGTGGTAGGGGGTGTATGTCTGTCATCATACCTCTCAACTGTACAGATTTTCACAGAATGTTCAGATTTTTCTTTATATTTTTGGTCCATTCCTCAAAAAATGTATTTTTTTTTACAAATCAAAGGAATGATTAAAGTTAGAAACACTAAATAATGACATGCATTTTAGTTTCAGACTTCATATCCTTGAGAAAAATGCATTCTAACAGAAATCCTGTTATTCTATCAACTTTCTAAGTTTTTAAGATAAGACCAATATTTACAATGTGTCCCTATTTTTGGGCCTTTGTCCCCCCAGTTATGACAGGGTTTGTCCAAATTCTTGCACTAAGAAGTTGAGAGGTATGCTGTGTGTGTGTGTGTGTGTGTGTGTGTGTGTGTGTGTGTGTGTGTGTGTGTGTGTGTGTGTGTGTGTGTGTAAGAGGGAGGGAGGGAGGTAGGTATGTGCATGTATATGTGAAGGAGAGAGATATGTGTGTAAGAGGTATGTAGCATACCCCTCAACTGTCCAGGTTTTAAAGGATGTCTAGATGTTTGCCCCATATTTTTGTCTGTTCCTCGTGATTGAAGTTGCTAAATAATGACAGACATTTGAGTTTTAGACTTCATATCCTTAGAAAAATGTATATTAACACATAATTGCTAGAATAACAGGAATTGTAAGTCCATGACAGCAATATCTATAATGCATCCTTATTTATTTTAGGCTTTGTCCAGATTTATTATGCCAAGAGATTGAGGTATATGTGTGAGAGAGTGAAATGCCCTAGCTAGGGTTACTTAAACAGAGTTCAAACTTATTGGTGTATAATTCCCAATGTCACCTTTCCTTCCCTTTTTATATACAGGTTTTGCATGCAAAATTTTCCCCTGATCCGGCACATATCCTGAAATTAAGAATTTGTTGTATTGTAAATACAAAACCGGAGATAGTACATCTTTCATTGTAATCAGTAATATCCCTGGAGGTACATCTGGACCCACTGCAGAAGTTTTTCTGATTTTATTTAGAGCATCCAGTATGGACTTTTCAGTAATGCACGGGCACAGTCCTTTAGATTGAAACAAGTCACCTTATTATCAACATTTTTTTAATACAAAATAACCACTAAATTCATTAGCTATAGTGCATGGGTCACAAACTCCAAACTCACTGATTATAAATATATGTATTCTTGATGGATTTTTGCTTTGGGAATTGACATATTTATAAAAATAATTTTTCTACCATAATAGTTTATCTATCTTTTCCCTATTACAGATAACGTTCTTCCTTGTTGTATCCACAAAAGAAAACAACATATTTATTAAAATTTATTTTTTTCTGTTGCATAATTGTTTGTCAATTTACACCAGTCAGTGCCCTGAGTAGAAGAAATTCGCTTTCTACAATTAATTGATTTATAATCATATCTTAGTAAATCTAAACATTTATTTATTTGAACATTTAAATCAAAATATATAGAGTTAGGATCAGATGTAGAAAGGGGCATTGTTGCCATCACATTAGTAACAACGTCAGGTACATTAGTAATTACATAATCCTGAATGTCAGGCACATTAGTAATTACATAATCCAGGAGATGGTTGCGTCCTGTATTATCATACACAAGTTGTACCAACCCTCTTATAAGAACTGTATTCAAAAATGTAAATTCAGAATGGTCTTACTAGTTAAACTAACCCATGAAATGCCAGGGCAATTAAAATCCCCTCAAAGAACAATGTTTTTATAATTGAGGACTTTTTGCATTGTATTCAAACACATAATATGCCTATCCATATACATACTCTGTGAGCAGCTTAATGCCATATTAATAACAAAATTACATCTGCCATCTCTTATCTTGATTATTATACATTCCAGTCCTGGAACAACATCTACTAATGTAGTTTAAATTGATTTGTGGCCCAACATCGTTATCCTGCTTCCATTAACTGTTCTTCTCAAACACTCATATTTGTTGTTACCATTTATTCCATAAATATAAGTATCCCATGATTCAGCAATTGCAACAATGTAGTAACCCCCCTCAAATACTACACCCAATAATTCATCAGATTTATTACCTAAGCTACGTACATTACAATAGTAGTACCTTAAAGGGCTATCAGATATACTATGCCTGATTAAGATAAACTTTGTGACTTGTCTTCCAAAAAAGCCATAAGATGTTCTAGTATCTTACTAGAAACAAAAACATGCTCCATATGTGCTTAAATGTAACTTAGCCAAAGCAAACATTCTGTAATCCATAAAACACTGCTCCCAATATTTAATTTACTTTAACTGGTAAACTGTTGTGAAATGTTGTAACCCGTTGTTAAAATTATGAGTTTTGGTACTCAAATAATCTGTCATACACATAGAAGGAATAATTTCACTTAATACAAAATCAGTTGTATTCAATTCAGATATCTCAGTTATCTCTAACACTAAATTATTTGCTTAATTTAAGGGAGTAAATTTACACCAACATTATACATACAGTTGATATTTTGGGTAGACCCTTATAATCTTTTCCACTATATATTTTATATCAACAAGTTTTAAGCTGGGTAGAGCTGATACCGTGAATAACTCCTTATTAATTTTCGATGTATCTGATACTACTGGTTTTAACATAGAATCACTCAGTACTAGCACTTTTTTAGAGTGTCCAGCTTGAACTATATTGTTCGTTCCTTCCTCCATACCTAACTAAAGTTCATTTAAAACTTTCCTTCTAACCTATGTTTTCTCCACATTCTTTATAGTAATGTTCTTCATCATTTCTGTGTCTGACATTATTACTTTATTAAAAACTTCAAAAGTAGCATAATCACTGGTTTTATTTATTAAATTAAAATACCTCCTGGTACCCATCTGACCTGTCACTTTAACATCTCTGTCATCTCCCATGTTCTATGCTGTTCCTTTCTATATCAGTAAATTTAGAGGTCACTTGATGACCTTATGAACAAATCACATCACTCTTCCCTTCTTTCCTTGAAAGAATATGGCTCAGCCTGTCCATTCCATCTTTATATGTTTCTTGTTTTGTTCCATCTTTATACGTCACCCTTTTTGTTCCATCTTTATATTTCTCCCCGTTTGTTGCTTTGATCACTTTCACTATCACTGACTTCTGTTAAATTGTTGTATTTGTTTCCTTATCTAAATAAAGCCTACAAAACAGTCTGAAGTATTCTAGCTGAAGTCAGATCAGGATTCAGAGACCACGTGGATTACTCTTTATCCCTGATATCCATGTTGGGGGCGACACAACAGCGTCCTGTAGCCCAGAGGCCATAGCAGGAATGCAGACGGTGTGAGGATTATGACTTTATTCATGGTATCTTTGCACCTGAAGTCCCAACTCAGCACCTTGTGGCCCTATGATCATAGCAATGATCTAGACAACATGCAGATTGCCTTATTATCCCTAGTGCTTGTGCCATGGGAGATATATCCTAACTCCCTGTGGCCATATGATCATAGCACAGATTTTGAGAATGTATAGATTGCCTTATCATCCCTAGTGCCCATGCCAGGGATGTAGACAATGTGCTGCTCATCTCATTATCTCTGGTGTCTGTCCCAAGGGCAATGTAGTTCAGCATCTTGTGACCCTAAGATTACAAGGAGAGATCCGGACAATGTTTTGATTAACTCATAATCCCTAGTGTTTATGCTGGGGGAAATATAGCCCAGCATCCTGTGATCTGGCATGATGCTTTCTGACTTTCTTCTCAGCAATTCATACTAATTGTGATGATCTCTCTGGAGTCCTTTTCTTATACTGTTGTTTAAGCAAAGTATAAGACTACACTGCCCCAGGTTGTTATTCTCAGGTGCAATACCTTGCACCTTTCAATGTTAATCTTTAGCTGCCATTTACTGGAACATGCTGATTACCTTTTCAGGTTTCTCATTATGATTGGCTCCCTAATAACCATTCAGGGTAGTCCTGTTTTATGTGTCCAGTGTCACTATGAAAAGCAAAAGACCCAGGACAAACTCATGTACTTCACTGCTTATGACCCATTTTCCTGATAGCATGCCTTTTAGGTCTGATCTATACTTATTACTTGTACATTTTTTAGAAGATGGGTAGCTGCCATGACCCACGCACAAGGAAAGGCAAGGATATTTTCAAGAATATGACATTAAAGCTACTTATCAGATCTTTGCAGACATTCCACTTTAAATCTTTGTAATACTAACAAAGCAGTTTGAAAAATAATGCAGCAAGAAAAATGCATCAGCTGGTACAAAATGCTTTGTTGTGATAAGATCATGACAGGCATCTGATGACAATTTGCAGTTATACATTCAGAACATTTATATACTTCTGCATCTACAACTTTTCGTTTCTAATGAAACACATCTTGTTCAGCCGAGTATATTGTCTCCCATCCCTGTTACTTTACATTGCCCTAGAAGCTACCTATAGGGTTCAGAATCAATGACTTTGCTGAATATGAAGTACTATGACATCACAAGCGTAACCTTTGTCCAGGTGCTAAACCTCATTGTCAGTACTTTGGTATCACAAGGTTAACCTTTGTTTACTTCGTAGTCACCCAGTTGGTACTATGACATCATAAGGTTATCTGTTGTCCAGTTCCTAATCACCCTGTCAGTATTATGGCATCATAAGTTTGTTCTTTGTCCAGCTCTTAATCACCTTGTCAGTAATATGGCATCACAAGGTTATCCTGTCCAGTTGAGAATCACCCTGTTAGTATTGCAGCATCATAAAGTTACCTTTGTCCAGTTCCTAATCACCCAGTCAGTATTATGGCATCATTTGGTAAAACTTTTTTCAGTTCCTAATCATCCAGTCAGTATTATAGCATCATAAGGTTATACTTTGTCTAGTTTCTAATCATAAGGTTACTTGCTGTCCTGTCCTGTTCCTTATCACCTAGTCAGTATTATGGCATCATATGGTTGCATTTTTTAAGTTGCTTATAACCCCATTAATATTATGGCATCATATGGTTAATCCTTTTCCAGTTCCTAATCACACAGTCAGGCCTATGACATCATAAGGTTACCCATTACCCATTTCCTAATTACCCTGACCATATTATGGCATCATAAGTTTGTCCTTTATCTAGTCTGTAATCAACCGGACAGTATTATAGCATCATAAAAATACCTTTGTCTAGCTCCTAATCACTCATAAGTTACCTATTATCGTATTTCTAATCACCTTGTCAGTGTTATCAAAAGGTAAGCCTTTGTCTAGTTCCTAATCTTCCAGTTGGTATTATAGCATCATAAGTTAACCTTTTTACAGTTCCTAATATCCCAGTCAGTATTATGGCACACAGTTTTAATGCAACATAGGTAATTTATTCTTCAAAGGCAGTAGGGACAGCAAATGTAGATGAAGTACTAAAATGCAAAGCTGCTTGCCAGCAACAACCTCTGTATTAGTAATAGTTCTCTAATGTCGTATTATTGTAGATGAAGTACTGAAATGCAAAGCTGCTTGCCAGCAACAACCTCTGTATTAGTAATAGTTCTCTAATGTTGTATTATTCAGATGACTTTTATTTTTGCAGAGATTATGCATAAATGTTATCAGGTGGCCTATATTTCTTATGCTCACAAAACACTCTTAGACTGTGCTAAACATGGCTAGGTAGGATGGTATGATGTTAGTAAAGTAGATATAATTTATTTCTTCATAACAATAAGAGAAGTACACAGTCAACAATAACTGATAGTGGGTGTGTAGGGCTCTTTGAGGATGAAAGTTCCTTATACTCTTTTCATATGATCATTTCTAACAGTGGGCGTGTGTGTGTGTGTGTGTGTGTGTGTGTGTGTGTGTGTGTGTGTGTGTGTGTGTGTGTGTGTGTGTGTGTGAATTAAGTTGGAATATTCTGGTTACAGAGTGTTTGTATGAAACAAATTTGAAATGTGACTTTGATTATTATTATTGCTATTGTTTATTTTTGACACAAGACATCTGAGAAGGATATGGTTAACAACATAGCTAGAATTGTTGGAGTTGGTGGATGTCTCTGGATAAAACTCACTGAGCCAACTGAACTGTGTGCATTTTCTTTCACTGTTTATTGTTAAAAAATGTTCAAAACTACAATTTTAAACTGCACTCTAACAAGTGTTGCTGTATTAAACAAGAAATATAATTTAAAACAATCAGGAAAGTGAATCAAAGAACACTACATTTATGCATGGTCCTATCAATGTGTGCTGGAGACCCATGTTTGAAAACAGCCAAGGACCCAATGTACTCTTAATCTGCCACTGGCTAGATGCATTTTCAATGAATATGATTTTAAGTGTAATTTCATTGGTGGTGGGGTTGGCAAAATGGTAAAGGTCTTTTCATCATGTACACATGGTACAGGTTATTGAGATAAGTTTGTAATTCTTTGTCTAATAATTACCTAAAGTGAGTTTCAGTATATTTTCTATGAGTGCGAATTTCAAGGGAAGAGAAGCTTACTGCTGCTTATGCTGTCTATTTTCAATGTGTAACTATTTTGTTTTGCTTAGCAAATGGCCATTATTGTTTGTGTAATAAAAATTTAAATAACATTTTTAATTAAAGCTAAATCTCTACAATAATTTTAAAAATAAAAAAGAAAATAGCATGTACACTGAGAGGTTTGAACTGTTTATGATAAGGAGGGGAGGCAGCCACTGGAATGGCTGCATGATGGGGGGGGGGGTGGGTCCATTACCCTGCCTCTGTTTCCCACAAACTCCATTTGCCTACTTTTTTGCCTACTTTTTTACTCTGAGTAGGCAACTTAAACAGACAGTGCCTTGAGGCCATTAGTAAATTGGGATAGTCTCTTCAATGGTCTCCTGGACTGTATGGTTTGGAATGTGACATAAACCTGACTATGAACCTATAACTGTAAACACACTTCCACTTAATTTTATATGTGTTTGTAGAGTTTGGTCTCTGGGCAGAAGGAAGTCTCTGGACGATGAGGTATCCCTGGTTATGAACAGGATTGGAGTAACAATGCAGTTAATAAGAAGGACTGGAGTTCTGGGTGAGGCTTGCTGGTAGGTGAGTTAGAAGGGCTCTAAATGGCTCCAGATGGAGAGGCTCCTTCAAAAGACAAAAACAAAGCAGTGGGAGCTACAAGTGTTCAGGACAGAATGGGGTTGCAAAAATGCCATTGGACTTGTTTTTCATAGGTTCATACATTCATAGGTGTGTACTAGAGCATTTTTAAACCTAGCCATGCATCCCAAATCTCTGACATGTTCTGTTACCCTTGATAAGTGTAAGCAGGGGCTTGGTAGATGAAGAATTTACAAGCTAGGACCTGAGAGAGGAACCATTTACAGGCTGACTGTGTCCATTAAAGACATAGGTTCCAAACCAGTAATGAATTTCCTGCTCCCTGTCCAATTGTTCATGTTACACTTAAATTGGGTTAGGGAGGAACTCTGCTTTACATGGATGGGGGAGCCTGTTCTAGAGAAGGTGTAGTCTCTGGAATACATACCTGTCCCTCCAGCAGGTCTTATTTATAACACAGGTAAGGTTTAAGTCTTCAGAATGTGTAATTCTGGTACTGTTTGTTTTCCGGATATGCAGGAGGTCCATAGGGTGGTGCCTGACAATACCTTGTATGCCAGCCATAGAGCTCCCCTTGACAGCTTGTAGGCAACAGAATACAGAGACAGAGCTTTAAGGTGGTCTACACAGGACATGTTACGTATACCCTGTATTCTTTTAGTGAAGAATCTCTGTGACACTCCAATTATTGGATATGCCTGATTAGGTACATACCAAAGGGGCCTTGTACTCGATAGTGCCGATGAATGTTTGACTTTCTGAAGAAAGTTAAGTATTATGGGAAATGGTGGAAAAGCTTAGAGGATTTCTCTGGGGGAGAAACCATGCAGTAGATATTGCTGCTTTTAGCACTGGTCATGAATGCAAAAAAGTTCACTGCAAAGCTTTTCCTTGCAACAGAAAAGCTTCCATATGACCTGGTAAGCTGAGGAAACAATCATGTTTCATAGCAAACAGTGGCTGAGGCTGGCCAACAGAGTGATGGCTTCCTTGGGAGTAGTTATGGCTATCAAAAGGTGGTTGCTTAACCTACCCTCATACCCTCAGTGTTTCTTCAAATAGGGGATATGAAAGAGTTCCTCCCAGCTTCCTTATATATCACACCACAGCTATATTGTCAAACTGTTTGACAACTGCACCTTGAGGAAGGGAGTCCTGAAAGGCTTGCAAAATGAGAACTGATGTCTTCTGGAAAATATTAAATGTGCAGGCTGGCCTCTAACTGAACAACAATTTTATACTGTCTTTCCTTGACAACGCCTATCTCACCAACCTAAGGCTGAGGCATCCATACACATAGTAATTATAGGTGCATGGAGGAAAAAGTCCTGCCCTTAGTGATAGTGTGGGTATGAAACCCGTAATGTAGATTGACTTTGCAAGTGCCGGATATCGTACTTGGCTTGTTAGAAGATCTGTACATTGTGATCATCGCCTAAGCTTGCCTCCAAAAATGAGGACGTACTGTCTTGCCTCAAATGTCTACAAAATTTTCCATCTCCTACTCACATTTTGCAAATATGAGAGGGATGGGGAGGATTCCTCAGACGAGAGGACTATAGTCAAGTTATCCCTTTTTTAGTGTCTTGTCCTTTTCACTAGAACTGGACACTACTGGGACTAAGTCCTCCTTAGACATTAAAGCTTTGAACACTAACTTGCTGGTTTGTTTCTCCTGTCTATTGAAGTGAATTTATCAAATACCTTACATGTGTTGCAATGGATTTTTGAATGTTCTCACCCCCAAACACACCAAACATAAAGCATATCTGCTTTGGGGTAAGATTTTAAACCCACAGAACTCATAATTCTTAAAGCATGCTTGCTTAAACTCTATAGCACAAAATAACAGTCATTAAACTCCAACAGTATGAACCAACCACAACAGACAAATATTATACAGTATAGCACTGCTAAGCTCTACACACATCAGTAACTATAATCCACTTTGGCTCTGAAACACACCAAAAACACTTGTGTCCAGAATAAATGCAATAATAAATTCCAAGGTGGAGTGGAGGGAACAAGGGTGCAGTGACAAGGCCATGGCCTAATGGGAATTTTTAAAATGAATAAATAGGAAATATCTAACTCGGATATTGCAGAAATGGGTAAATGACTGACCAAAGAGATGAACTGAATAACAAACTCACAAAAAGTAAGTGCTTTTTCACACACACACACACACACACACACACACACACACACACACACACACACACACACACACACTGGATTATAGACTGGGTCTCCTTCTGAGTATGAGCCTGATTAGTGGAAAAAGAGATCTGCAGAATTAATGAGAACACGAAGCATTATGAATAAAGGGGAGGAGTTAGGAAGTCAATCTCTGTTGTACACAAGGCTAAAGTTCTGAGTGAGAAAAAAGTGTGTGGGGGGCAGGAGTTAGAACTTATGGACGTTTTCTTTGCCCAGATGAGTAAGATCTATTGTCTAACTTCTAATGGTATGGAACAGAATGGACTAGACCAGACCAGATCAGACCTTAGTCCAGAGACATATTTAAGGCTTAATGAATGTGAATTTACAAATGCAAGAACATCTTCTGTCAAATGAAGGAAGAGCTAAGACATCAATACAGAGTTATGAAATAGATATGACAGAAATTATTGACAAAAAGTATTGTAATTACACACAAACACTATTTTAGTAGCATGATACACATTAAAGAGTCATGCCAATGACATAACCACATACTAAACGCAGTGCTCACAACCGTGTTATGTGAGTGTGCACAATGATCATGATTATGATTGTGATGGCATACTCCTACAAGGAAATATCCAGAGTGTTATCATCATGTTTTAATAAAATTAAAAGAATAAGAAGAGTGTACTATTTGAAATATAGTGAAAGCACTGTATTTAATTCATAAAATTTATTGGAATTAATGGCTGATGGCACTCAAACATGGTATTATCCAAAATTATCATTCAAAGGCAAAATATATCTTATTGAAATACTGTTACTCCCACACTGGACTTTTTATCTGTGCAATGAACCAATACTTTAAAAAAATATATATTTCAGGAAGTTTTAGCCTGAATCTGTGGAGTAGGGAGATGGAGCTCTGACTGTGACTCAGATGATCAGGAGTTTGATTAGCAGCAATAACTCTGGGGGATCCAGGAAAATGAGTGAAGGTCTGTGGCCTTGTTGCCTTTCCAACAGGGAGGGGGTGTTTGTGAAGTACATGGGGAAGTATGAGTTTCCTGGTGGAGACTAGGGAAACCAATTTGCATGCTTCAGCATTTTGGAGGCTGCACCTCTTGTGGAACTGAATGAAAAATCAGTAGACACCCCATTGCAAAGTTCCATACCACTGTTGAGGGGGGTATGTGTTTGGTGAGAGGGCAACATCAAAGGTAAAAAAAAAAAAACTCAAAATATACTTGATGGCTGCCTGAATGATTGCTTCTCTTGGTGGAGCCTCACCCATTTGATGGGGAATTAATTACCCTATTTGTTGTGAGAAGACTGATGATGGCCTTCCAGGCAGAGGAGACAAAGACTGCAAAAAAATATATATTTCAAGAAGTTAGCAAAATGCCACAAAAATTTGTATATAGGGAAGGTTTTCCTACAATTATATGGTCTTACTTGAAATAATTCAAATTATCTCCCTCTAGGGCAT
Source organism: Protopterus annectens (assembly GCF_019279795.1). NCBI lineage: Eukaryota > Metazoa > Chordata > Ceratodontiformes > Protopteridae > Protopterus > Protopterus annectens. The sequence goes on along the minus strand of NC_056746.1, from coordinate 918,677,606 downwards.
TGCTATCCTTCCCAAACTAATCTTTCACCTATCTTCCAGCTAACCTCTCTTGTTGGCTTAACATATAGATGCTGGCACCTCAGTTAAGAAAGTAGCATTTCATTCTGTCCATTAATGTCTAATTATCTCATTTACCTCAATGCATGTCTGATGTTTTTGTATCACATTTTCTTCTGATGTATGTATACGTTCTATTTCCACCTTACTTTCTTTTGATGTATGCATATTTGTTCATTTGATCGATAAACTGAATTGTCGAAACCCACATGGTTAAGTTATGTAACTTTTTAGTCATCTTATCTGAAATTGTAACACAGTACTGTTAGCATTTTATTTAGATTTTGTCTTTCAAGTATTATTGATTACTGTATTTGTTTTTAAACAACATTATAATTGCAAAATTGTTTGAATTATTCTGGAGCTTTTCTCCCCGGGCCTCTGCTGAAAAAGGGCTTTTGGCTCAGTCAGACACTCCCAGTCAACAAATGTAAAATATATAAATAAAATAAATAATTTGGTTTGTCAAACTGTTCTGACGGATACTGTAGCATGGTAGGGATCAGGGAATTTTCCATTTCCCCACTGTAGTGCGATCTCGGAGTTGATATATATAATTAGCATGAGGGGCAAGCCCCCTTGCAAAAACAATGTTTGTATTGTTTGCAGGTGTTGTTTGCTTTCTTTTAGTTGATTGACAAACTACATTGTTGACCATATGGTCTTGAGCATATGGGTTTTGACAATCTGGTTAAATGATTACATGAACTAGATTCATACATATTGCTTGTAGTTATTTTCTAATGTACAGTCTTTAAGAGCTATATTTCACATAATCTTCAATACATTTGGAATGTACTGACAACTAAGAATGACTTGTTTGTTGTATTAAGCTGTTCACTTCTAATGTACAAGGGTCCATGTATTCTTAAGCATTTTGTTTGGCTATAAGGCCTGGTATATTCTTGAAAAGGTTCCTTGGACTAATACACTTACCCAGTTAACAAATGGAAAATAAATAAGTATGTGAAAAATAAAATAATAAAAAGGTATGGCATAAAACTTCTGGATACAGGAATCTAGTCAGTTGCACAGTCTATTAGTAAATTGCAGGGCTTAGACATTTTTGTATTAGAAAATGTTAAGACTGCTTCTATCACATATTTCAATGATTGTCACTAATATCTAAGGCTGCCACCTTTTCATACCCAAAGTGAGACATTTGTTACTGAAACTTGTGATTTTTCAGGACAGACCATGCCCACAAGCAGTTTAAAGGACTGAACTGCAGTTTTTTTGTCTAAATAAAATATCATTCTATAGAATTTGAGTTATTGTTGTTGCTTGTATAATGCTTTAATTATTTATTTTTATTTAACATTTGTTTACTGGGAAAGTCCAACTTGGAACAAAGCCAGTTTTCAGTGCAGGCCCAGGGAGAAATGCTCCAGACGCATGTCTTTGCAATGTGGGAGGAAATCTACATGGATGCAGGGTGGACATACAGACTCCACATAGAAGGCACCCCAGCCAGGAATCAATCTGGAGAACCTCTTGCTGTGAGGTGACAACTCAATCACTGCACCACTGCGCTGTCCAAATGACATGATTTATTTAGGTGTTTTAGATACAACATGATCGGTTCATATACTTATTACCTGGGCTGGGCCTGAAATCGGTCAGTATTGATCAGTGTATTACACTGGTAAACACACATAAGTAAAATAAAATAAAATAAAATATTAAAGCAAACTATAGAAATACATTTTTGTCCTAAAAATATCAGGACATTTGCCATTTTTATGTTTTCCTGCAGGACACAACTGCCTAGATAAGGAATGTCCTGCATACGCAGGGGAAGTTGGTAACCCTATTAACATCATATAAGAGAAGACAGTCTACCTATAATAAAACAACAAAACAATTTTTACTTTTTATTCAAAAACACAAAAATACACATAAAAATACTAATTTTGTAACATTTTCCAGTATAGTTGAGTGATAAAGATAACCAGAAATTTGGCAGAATACTAGAACTTGGAAAAAAATATTGTATAGCAAACAACATTAGATTAAAAATAAAAACTAACAAATATAACTAGAAAGATATATGATTTCTTTATTTTTAAATGTAATGCTATTTTCATTTTTTGTGATTTTCTTTCCTTGTTGGAGAGAAATGAAGCTGAAATATAGAAACAAATGGACACAATGAATACCCAGCACATTTCATGAACATATATCAATTAATTAAATTTGCAAGCATGGAAAGTTCTTAAATCAAATAGAAAACCTGAATGATAATCATCGTATATAAACAGGTATAGTGGACTAGTTGGATATTTAGGTAACAATAAAAATGACATCACCAAGGACCAGTGCAATGCAAACAAGTGTTTTTTTATGATTTTAAGACACTGTTTGAAGAGTACAAGCTTCAAAACACAACAAATCAATGGCAGAACTTCAGAAGCACATTTACCCAAACAAAATAAAGATTGAACTACTAAACAATCAAAAAAAAAGCAATAGTTTCCTTTAATAGTTACTTAACCTTAAAACTAGCACTTATTTCAGACCAAATTCATATGATAAAGTGTCAGGTTGGGATTAGTAGCAGGACCAGGATTAAGGTTTTTATTAGCACACAATAATTAGAATGGGGGGAGCTTTGCAAACATATTCTGTGCTTTCTGTACTACAGAAAGTAATATTTGATTTGCAAACAAATATTTAAAGTAAACTGATATTGTTACTCATTTTGCAAACGTGCTTATCTGGCTGTTTTATTCTCAATCATTTCTGTTTGTTTTTACTCAAAGCTGGTTACATATTTTACTAAGGAAAATTGCATCTACTTGGCTTCTCCTGAACAAAGCAAAACCAAGAAGAAAACAACTCTGTTGGTTACTTTGTCAGATTCTAGTGGTGCCATGTTTTTTTTTTAACCATTCATTATTTAAATTCTTTGTTTGGTTGGGAGACCATTACAAGCCAAGCCCATAAACCATATTCCAAAGTTCACAACAGCCTCAAAGAGGGAAATACAAGGTAGATCAGGGAGTATATGAGGCTGTCCATCCAATTATCTAAGCTTAGTTTGTTTTTTCCAAATATCTTTATTAGATAAACATTTTGACAAATTCACTACACTGATTTATAATATTAAAAGATAATGCATATCTATTTAAACAATAAAATTTTCCCTTTTACGATATTTTCAACCAAGAATTTGCCATATAACATAACTGCATTATCTGGCATTTAACAATAAATATGTACAATATGTACAGTATGTGTCCAAGTTTATATTATTAAGAGATGCAGTTTTATACATATTTGATGTTAAAGCTATGGAAAGAAGATTGATATGCCACAGAAAAAATAGAAGGGAATTATATATCATTCATTTAAGGTTTTATAAAAAAAAAAACTGAATTTTTGGGTCATTATTTAAAATGAATTGGATTATCAGAAGATCTTAACTTTACTAATTGTTTTACTTTGTTTTGTACAGATTTTAAAAACTACAAACATTATAAAAAAGTAGAAGGTATCTTCTGCCACCACCTTCCTGTGATTGACTTTATTGCTGCTGCTAAAGTAGTTAAAAATGGATGATACTGACATTTTGTAATGCAAGAAGGTATGGCATTATTTTATAATACCATATTTATTGACCAAAATTGAATGATCACCCAGTAATCTCGTAACATTACACAATCATTTATCTAGGCTTATCTTGAAGGTGGTAAGGGTGCTTTTCTCACTCACATATAGTGGACGTTTGTTCCAAAGGTGGGGGATATGTTATAATACGCATTTTTCACACCAATGCTCTTATTTATCTGTTGAAGGTTTAGTTCCTTTGACAAGTTATTTGAGGAGCCTGTGATGATGTGAGGTATTGCCAGCTATGCCAGCAGAAGTAGGGAAATGGATGTGTAACCTATGCCAGCATAGCTAGCTGGAGTTTTGTAAAGAATTATATGTCATTTGTATATCAAACTGATTTGTACAGGTGCTTGTGTTGAAAATGTATTTGTAAAGCTGCTTGTATTAAAAAATGTACCAGCAGTGGGTCTTGCTGGACAGAAAAATGAAATACAATTGTATGTCAGACTGTATTATAACTGTTGAAAATAATATTTTAACAGATGACAGTGGAAGAGAAGAGGTTAAGCTCAGCTCCAGCTAACTTTGAGAAAAATATCCTAAAATTAGATTACTTAATTTACATCATAAAGATTGTATGTCACAGGTCTCAATGCAGCCAGAGACAAAAATTCTGTACTAGGAAGCCTTCTGTATTCTTCTTGGGGGGTCAAATAATTGCTACTCTAGAAGGGTGGAAATTTGAAATTGTTTTATGACTTCCAGAAGCTGTAACACATATTAGCAAAGTTCTGTGTGTATGGTAACACATATGTGCAACATTCTGGTTCAGTGTCTAGTAAAGGTGGTAGGGTGGGAACCAGGAGTCAGATGATCAGATGTATGTGATGTCATTCTGTAATCCAGGACTAAAATGGTGCTTTAATACCAGATGAGACAGAAGTCTCAGAGCAGACTGTTTTTGGAACCTGACATAGAAGGATCACTCACTCACTTCATCTTGTCTTGCTTTAGTAAGTAACCATGGAATAGTAATTCTTTAGATCAGTCAGGAAAATATAATCAGATTAGTCAAGTACTGTATTTCTGTATCTGTATTTCTGTATCTGTACAAATTTGTTCATCTGTGTTATTTTCAATATTTCCTGTGTCTTAAACTCTGGTGTTTATTGTAAATAGATGTTTGGTAGTTTCATGCTCTTTTATTATGTATTATGTATTATTAAATACATTTGAACTGTTCACTATGGCTGGTCTTTTAGAGAATATTTTAACATTTGAGAGTACTTGTATTTATTTGGTGACAATGTGGCCACTCATGAAACCCTTGCCACATTGCTCACTACCATTCGTATTAATATTAATTTGACTTAGTATAATTGGGTAACCTTGTAAGAGCCTTAGAGTAGCTGGCTTAGGAGTGCCTGGTGGCAGTAACTAACTTATAGTCTGAGCAGAGGGGCAGAGCTAGTAAATCTGTACCAGCCTTTCCTGTGTGTGTGTGTGTGTGTGTGTGTGTGTGTGTGTGTGTGTGTGTGTGTGTGTGTGTGTGTGTGTGTGTGTGTGTGAGAGAAAATCAAATCTCAAAGGGGTGTATGTCAGCTACTTGGAGCATGGGCACAGAGCACTGGTTTCATAGTGAGATTGGTGGATGACTTGGCTTGGACATTCGACTGAGGACTCAACTCTACAGCTGTGCCAGTGGAGAGTCTTATTGGGGACTGGAGAGAGATAGAGAAGGAAACCCTGCCACAGACTGAGTGTGTTCCCTGCATGCCCTTAAAGGAAATCATGCTTGATGCAGAGATCTGCATCTGGAAATACTGTATTTATTTTTGTTCCAAGTGAATGTCCTTCACTGATGTCAATGGTGAGGATTCAGACTCCTTGATTACTATCCCAAGAGGAGGGGACATCACAGAACCATTTGTCCTGCAAAGGAAATGAAAGTCAAAGAAGGTTGGATATTTCACAGTTCGAAAGGTTAGACACAGATCCCCTTGGAGAGGTCTATAAAAAAGTGAGCATAGAGAAAAGGCTGCCAGTCAACTTTCAAAACTAAGATTTTTGAGGCCACTGACCTTTTTAATTAGGAGTGTGTGAGGTCTCCCAAGCTAAGTCTTATGTCTAGGCAAATGTGCTAAAAAGAGTGTTATATTTAATAATGGATCTAGTGAGATATGAGGAAAAGGGAATTAAGACTTCTATGGATTAAGAGGAGATGCCTTTGGTACTTAGATGAGTCAGATAAAGGGTTTTCTCTGAACTACTACAGAGAAGTAATGGTCAAAAGACAGAAACATTATCAGAAAGAATCCATAGATGATTTATTACAGCATCTGATCGGGGGGGGGGAGGGGTCACCTATATGCTACAGGAAAATGTTACATTTATCAAAGTTGACTATACTATACTATATTTTTCACATTTCATTTCAGAATACTGACTTTTCTTTAATTATTAACATGATCAAACCCAGGTTGGAATAATGGGGAGTCATTGGCAGATCAAATAAAAACACTCAATTTACAGTTGTCCAGAAACGTAAATAACCACAGGACAGAAGTGATGACCTAAAGGACGAAGAAATAAATGCCAAGTAGAAGACGGCACACCCCTGAAACCTGGAGTACACCACTGGTAACTTTTTGTTTTCAGAAGTGATACCTGTGACTGTAACAATATGTGTGCTCTCAGGCACCCACTTAGCTATCCCCCACACAGCACAATCCTTTACATCCAGATTTACAAATCTGTCAGTAATGCTTGCATGAAAGCATGGCCATGTCCAGATATATGTATGCACTGTATAACCACAATCTACTACTTTACTTTTTCAAATAAATTAGTAAGATTAAAGAAGCAGGATTAAGATATTTTCAAGGTCAAGGTTATTGATGTTGGAGATAATATGCTCCATAGCTTTATATATGAAGCTTGTGAGACTAATGGGTTTATAGCTGTCAATGTCTGTATTTGGGCTACCTTTGCATTACAATGACTATTTTCCAGGCTTTAGGAATGTAACCAGTGGAAAGGCTTGGATTAAAGAGGTATACTTTATACTGATAATTAGGCAACCTGGTATGGTATCCTGACCCATGGATAATGTGCTCTTAATTTTTATGAGGGCTGAGAGGATTTTCTCCACATTTATCCGATTTATTAAGGGATGTGGCTGGGAATGTAGAATCTGTAGAATAGCTGTAATTGTGAGAGGACTAAAATTTGCAATAAATCTGTCAGCTACAATATTAGATATTACATTTGAGTCACTGTGGGCAGTATTATAGTGAACTAGCTTGGAACATTATTGGCTGGTAGTTCTTAACTTCCCATCACAGTTTAAGAAAGATTTATAGTTATTTTTGCTTTTAGTGGTTACTTTAAGTTCATATTCAGTTTTAAGTTTCCTAATGATTCCCTTAAGCACACAGTTACAGTTGGTAGAATGACACTTCTTAAAACACTAAATAATTTATTTCTCATTATATAATTTATTTATATAGGCATTCCAGAATGGAGGTTTGCTTTAAAGTTGCTCATTATATTTGGTGCAGATAGAGACAGCCTTATCAATACAGCTCAGTACAGTGGAAGTAGAAAGCATAGGCAGTGGCTTTAGTAATGTGATGCATCAGAGGAGGATTAAAGCAGAATTTATTTAGGTCTTCAAGTAACTGGAGAATGTTGATTTTTGAGAAGTCCCTAACCTCAAAGGTATTTGTAGGGGAAGTACCACCAGTTTTAAAGGGAAAGGTCAAGGCTTTATTATCTCATTTAACAAATGAAGATGATGCATATGGAAGTGTGTAAGAAGTGGCCATATTTGTAAGGACAAGCTCAAGTATATTGGGGCTCCTACTGGGATGGTTAATTATTTGTACAAGGGAGTTAGCATTTATAATATCAAGGACACATTGGGCATAGAGCTGGACCCTGGTCAAATGGGGCCCTAAGCAGGGTAATGGATCAGGTTTACCCCACATCCCCCCAAGCATCCCCACTCAATAGCCATTCCAGTGTCTCATTACTTGCATCTCTTACTATTTACCATAAAGCACAGTTCAAACCTGTCAGTGTGCAAATTAGTTTCTTCCTTACTTCTACAATGGTTACAGATATTTGGATTTAATTTAAAACTTTTATTTCAAATTTTATAGCACAAACACTGATAGTTATTTGCTAAACAAAGCAATATAACCTAACAATGTAAATAGAGTCAGCATGAGCAACAGTAAACTTCTCTGCCCTTGAAACTCGTACTCATTGAAACAGCATTGAAACTCACAGGCGTGAAAAAATGCATCAGTGGAAGATTAAGTGTGCCTTTGGGCTGTTTTCAAACAATGGGCCTCCTGCACACATTTTTAGGACCATGCATAAATGCACATGTTCTTTGATTTATCTTCTTGATTGTATTAAATTATATTCTTTCTTTAATACATCACATTTTACACTGAGTTTTCAATTTGTAGTTTTTGAACATTTTTCCAGTAAGAAGTGAAGCAAAATATATAAACCAGTAATGACAAGGTTATCCATTTCAGAGCATCTCAACCATAAAAGGCCACTCAAACTGCTGTCCTTCTAATCCACCAATAACAGTCAATATGCACAAACTGTGCAGATGTAAAACTCATCTGAATAATTCCGCATTAAAGAGATGTGTAACTAAGGAAGAGGTTGCTGCTGGCAAACTTTGAATTTTAGTGTTTCATCTACAAATTCAGTGCCTGCTGTCCTTGAAAAATAATTTGCCTATATGTTACATTAAAACAAATGATGTACAATAGGGAATGACTGGCAAACTGACAACAGTTTCATAGTTACTAGGCATCTCATACAAAGGAGGATACACTCAGGAGTGTAGCACTCCCACCATTATACTACAGAGTTGTGTCAGCAATCAGTCCATCCAGTGTGGGAAGGGAACCCATAACCTTCTGCAGCAAAGGCAAGTATGCAACCTGTTGCACCACTGATACTGAACAAAGCACAAATAACATTGTATAACTGACATTCACAGACTGCAATGCTCAATAATTTATAAAAACAAAGAAAAAATAAATTAAAGGAGACCTGGCAGTTGGTGTGGAGGTTTAAGGTACTTGCTTGCCAATAATCTCGGCACAGGTTTTGACTGAGCAAAGTCTAACCAGAGCATTACACACTTGTTTGCTGGACACAAGAATGCATTTACACTCGCTAAATCAGTTTAAAGATAGAACTAGAAAGCTGCTTACTTAGTTGTTGCTCCTTCTAAATCTTGCACTTGCTATGGCTATGGATTTGTTTGCTCACACAGGAATTACTGCACTCACTGAACCAGCTGTTCGATATCACATTTCCAATATTTTACATTAGGATGTAGAAGAAGTGATATGAGGCATCAGTGAGCATCCATTTACTGTTACTGATGTGGTAAGGAAGAATCCAACCTTGCTTATGGAGAGATGTGCAGAGACATTTACACAGCATTTGAATCAGAGGAATTTACTTCTTTATTTTAGATGGCCGAGTATGGGGTTCTGTGGTCAGGCAAGTTTTTTTTGGACACTGCCCTTCTCACTTTTTGACTAAACATGCCTCAAGTAAGGGCTTTCATTCATTTTTACTCAGAACCTATTTATGATGTAAACTTGGAGACAAAAGTTGGGGATAAAAAATTAGCAAAATTCTGATATATAGATGTAAATGGCATCATGGGAAGACTATGTTATTATTTACATTTTACTAAGAAATATAAAGTCCAAATATGAGCAAGGGATACCTTTTTACAAGAATAAGTTGTGAGAGCAATGTTATGTCACTTCACTAATGTCATGTTTAATACAAATGTTTAAAAAATGTTGGTGAAATATGGTGACATATTACAACCTTTAGACAAACTTTTGGATAGACTGGGGATTTGAACACAGGTTGGGAAGGTATGTTAGCCTTGTATTTTAAGAATGGTTCTTTAGTGTACCTTGGAAATCAGATGTTAGTAAACAGTAGTGATCGATATGTTATTAGTTACAATAGGCAGTCAGGGTAATATTTTCTGGTAAAATAAAGCATTTTAGAATATACTGCTTGGGTTTAATTTATGATGCTTGTGGTGAGGTAGAGAACACTGAGAACAAATGCTGTATGAACAACATGGACAAATGACAACAAGGATCATTTATTTGTGAATTGTCTAGAAAACATTAAACCATTTTCTCAAAATGCTGATCCTGAGAGGACTAGCAAGCCTGAGACTTTCTCAGATTTCTGTTACGAAGAAGATATTTGGATAGAACCTTTTCAATCAGTGAGTGAGAGGACTGAGATCAGAATAAGAGTTTATTCGGGAAAACAGGTTTGTGGTCTTATTTATGTCAAGAAGTGAAGAAAGCTTAATTAATTGTTCAGGGCAAAACAATGCAGGGGTTCAATAAAAATAAACAAAAGAAGGAAATTTGGAATCAGATGGATAGGTAACCATGAATTCATCCCCAGATTAGCACTCTTGTTCCAAACAGATAGGGGCCAACGTGTAAATGTCCCACAATAACCTTGATCTATCCATCTCTGGGTTATTTGCAAAGTAAAAGGACTAAAAACTGCCATGGAAATATAAGGCTAGGCTACTTAAGATCTCACAGCTTAACACCCTAGTACATGCCTGTGAACCAATGAATCTAAGTTAAACCAAGATCGAAGAAAATTAGATGAAAGACAACATTAAGTGTAAATTATTTGCAAATAATGATACAAAGATGGAATGCTGTTTGAGGAAATTCCCCAAAAATGTCTATTGAAAGATGCAACATGTGTGATGCTATCTGAACAAGACCATGTTAATATGTTTTTTTTTTTTTTGGGGGGGGGGTTCTGGTCACAAAATTCTGATGGTTGTTTAAATGTAGCAATTATTTTAGTCAATATACAAAGTTGGTTTTGATTCATTCTGGTTGAGAGATTGTTGTTCATTTTAATTATGAGGGTAAAATGCATTAAGAAAACATTCATGTTAAAAATGGAAGATGCAGGTAACCCACTTTTTATTTGTGGTAGGGATTTCAATGCCAGTTTATTAGATATTAAAAGGGAGATATAATGAATATGTGGATACTAGTTATTGTAAAGACTTACTGAGCACTTATAGTTGAAGTTCTAGAGGTCCATAGGGAAATACTTTTAATAAGGGTCAGTTATCAAAAAGAATGGAATTCTATTTTTATCACTAAGCATTTGCTGGATGATTGGTGTCAGATTTTTCAGAATGAAGTTTTGGAAAACAATACTTTAAGTGTGGCCATAAATACGCCAATGTATTTTATGGTACTGGGAAGGGGTATTTTTAAGGGGTTCCTATCACATCATCGAACTTTTACAAGTTCGAACCACATATGGTCGAGACCATATGTTCGAATTTGTAAAAGTATGAGCATGTGAATGGAAATCTCCATAGGCAGAGGTTTCCATTCACTTCAATGTGGTGCAATCTCAGCATTGGTATATTCAAGTAGCGAGGAGTGTAAAGGATGCAGGGAGGCTTGTTCCCCTGCTTACAACAGTTTATTTTGTTGTCCATTGTGTTTTTTTATTTTTCAGGTAGTCAAAATTATGTAACTTCGAACATAATGGTACGACCATTAGGTATTCGAAGTTATGTAACTTGTACTATGTGATATAAACCCATTTTTAAGTAATGGCCAGATTTCTTGTTAGCAGGGAGAAATTAAATCATGTTTTGATAGGGTATAGGAGGATCGTATGAATTTGAGATGGACTTGCATATCATGGTTAAAGGAATGGAATTGATTAAAGATAAAATAATATAACTGGAGGTGACGTGCATTGGAGAAGAAAGCGAGTGAGAGAGAGAGAGAAAAGCATCACTCATTATTGTAATCTCATAACATGGGTGAAAATAACCAGAAGTCAGAGACTGCATGGTTGTTGTTTTAGAATTGTGTCAATAGGATCCACAGGATGCTAAAAAGTCAGCAATATATAAAAAAGTAGAGTATTGGGAATGTAATAAATCTGGCTGACTAAGATCCATGGTGTAGATTCCTTCATAGACAGCTTTTTAATTTAAAAGGGAATGTCTGAGTGAATTGCCCGATAAACTACAATTTTGCTATACCCAAACTTTAGGCTCAAGGAGAGGTCATAGAGGATGTATCAATACATGAATCAGTAAGTCAACAGCAACAGGACAAGTTGGAACACAGTTTTTTTTTCTGTTTTAGAACTGAAATCAACATTGTGTATAGTTAGGAATAGAACAACCACAGGAATAGATGGAATCCTTTATGAGTATTATAATATTTTAAATATTACAAATTGCAATTGTTTGTAATGGTTTTAAATAGCTGCTTTGGGGGATGTTACAGGAAATAATGTAGCAGTATTATATTTTATATGAAAAAGGAAGGACAAACCAGATTTAAATATTTGAAGACCAGCAGCACTTTTAAACTACAGTTACAAGTTATTGACTCTATTACTTAAAAAAGGATACATGAAAAATTTCAAAAAACTTGGAATCCATATGTTAAGGGTTTCATGCCACTCAAGAAATGCTGTAAACCAGTGTTTTTCAAACTCTGGTCTTGGACCATCTCCAGTCCAGCAGAAATTTCCTGCTGGTCCATGAAATGGGAAGCTTATTTTTTTATTTTGCATCTGGTCACACACCTGTCACCTCTGTTTACATCTTGGTCTTCTGCATGCCGGAAATTTGAATGCCAGAAGACTTTTGAAACAAAGACCATGAATGGGCAAGTGAAAGGTAGGTGTGTGTGTGTGTGTGTGTGTGTGTGTGTGTGTGTGTGTGTGTGTGTGTGTGTGTGTGTGTGTGTGTAAGAAGTAGATAGGGAGGGATGTGTCTTTTTGTGTAAAAAGATTTGTCTCTCAACTGTTCAGATTTTTGCCTCAGTTTTTTAGCCTGCTCTTCATAAAATTTGTGTTTTTTGGGGTTTATTGTGGCAAATCCATGATGACAGAATTCACTAAATAATGACAGGGATTTGAGTTTCAGATCTCATATCCTTCAGAAAATTCATGATAACACAACACCTTTTATTTTAGCAACTTTATAATTTTGTGAGAGTGATATTTAAAGTTTGTCCCTATTTCTGGGGTGACTTTTGGAGAAAAGGTGATCACTTGCACTTAATAAATAATGACAATAATTAGAATTACAGACTTATTTCACTTTAGAAAAATGTATATTTGCTCATGAACTGTTATTTTGACAATATCTCAAGGTAATAATACTAACATATGAAAAGTATCCCTGATTATTTCTAGATTTGTCCCTTTTTGGTTTTGAGCTATGGATAGGTGTGTGTGTGTGTGTGTGTGTGTGTGTGTGTGTGTGTGTGTGTGTGTGTGTGTGTGTGTGTGTAAGAGGTACACATCTCTTAACTGTCCAGATTTTTGCAGAATGTCCAGATTTTTGCCCCATATTTTTGGTCTGTTCCTCCTCACTCTGACTCCATATCCTGGCAATGATTTATCAGCATTTCTCACTTAGTATACTCAATTTCTATGGTCACACTATGTATCTATATCTTTCTCAACTGGTGAGATTACTATGTTGGCATACAGTGCTCAAACAGCAATTGTTTTTATTGGTTCCTTATAAATAATGGGTTTTATTTCTGACTTAGCGGTCCCAGAAATAATTCTTTTATTTTCACCGGTCCACAAATGTAAAAATGTTGAAAACCACTGCTGTAGACATTAAGGAATAATTTAGAAGGTTCTATAGGGGGCAGAATTCTTGATTTATGTGAAGTTTATCACTAAAATTTATGATAGTATTTCTTATGTAATATTATGAAAACTAATTAAGGGTACCGGTTTAAGAGACAATTTGTTTTTTTTTTTTGGTTAATAAGAATATATAGAAGGATTAAGATGTTACTGATGATTATTGGACAGCAGGACTACTGCCCTCTGAGACTAATTTTATTTGATCTGTGTATGTATTTTGTCATTCATCTGAGTCAGAAATAAATTATTGTTATTATTATTGTTATCACTGATGATGATAGCGGTGATTTTCTCCGTTTTGTCTTATTTTGAAGATAACTTATTATATAGAGATAATTTTTCACACATATTATACTCTTTGATGGCTAAATTATATTATGATTTACATTTCTTTAGTTTGCATGCAGCTTTCTGAAGAGTAAAAGGGTTTGTGTTTCATGGGAGTATAGGTTGAATACAGTCCTTTGAAGACAAAATTAAGTTACTGGGAATGCAGTTTGCAGCAGCCAATTTAGTTATACAGCAATGGAAAAGTAGGTTTAAGAAAATGTTACAGGGTGTAGCTTCCTGAAAAGGAGGTGCATTTTATTTTGACAAGAGTACACTTTTTCAAAGTATTATGTGACAGGACTACACACTTACTTACTACAAGTTCTTCTTCTGCTTCTTATAATTATTACCAGAAGAACTGGAACTGATTGCAAATGAAAGGTATTTTCATTTATTTTTTTATTTCTACAATATATAATACTTGTCAAAATCTATTAAAAGAACTATCTTGCACCAACAGTTTGAGAACAGTGTGATGTGATGATTCAATCGGTATGTTTCAGTTTTCTTTTTATTTACAGACATTAACAAAGTGTGAAAAAGATAATTTTCTGAGTAAATATTTGCATTATTGCTAGATGTTCTTGTTTAAAATGTGGCAATTACAAGGATTATGTTTTGAAAACATTTTTTTTTTCCTGATTAATCACATGCAAATAATGAGACTGAGGTTAGTCAAATAGGTTTTTAAAGATTTTCATGGTGCCAGGGGCTGGCAGTAAAGGGGCTGTTAAAGTACAAATGGAATACAGAGAAGCACTGTGGATGTAGGCAAGTAGAAACAATTCTACAAGTGTTTCTAGAATGTCCCACAGTGAAATATTTGGGATAGTCTTTCAGAAGTGTGAACGACATCGATATGGGATTGTTATGATTCCTAACCACTCTTAGATTTTATTTATGTGGTTGTGGGGGGGTTCTGTTTTATCACATGATGAAAATATTTTTTTGGATTTATGTGTTTTGCAGAGTCTGGATGGCTTGGTGTAAGCATTGGAGGTAGCAAGAAATGTATAATGGCATTGATCAGTTTTGTGCAATTTTGAACAATTTGCCATCGCAGAGTAATGTAAGTTATGTGAAGTATTTTACTCTGTGCAATAAGCTATTAAACTCTTTTTGCTAAATACCATGTGATCTTTTATAGTTACCTGGCTTGCCACCAACCCAAGTAAATGGGGCCTTGATTAATATCTCATCCAGAGGGTGGCACACTCAGAGGTGCAGCACCCCCTCCTCCCATATGATAATAATGCAAAATGAATTCAAATACTTGGTGTTACAATTGAACTGACAGCCTTCTGATCTCCCAGCACCAAAGGCATGTCTGCTACCTGTCACTGATTCTGTTAGTCCATAAGCATCTATATGTATTATCAATACTCCAAATAAACAAATATATAGCTCTGCAGAAGCCAGCTGATCAAAACTAACTAAATAACTAAAAATCTAAAAAGTTTTCACTTTGAGATGAAGTCATCGTGTGAACTTGCAATAATAGTTAAGGTTCCAAATGGATCCTGTGAGCAAATAACATTTGTTTGGGACTTGTACTTTATGCATTTGGGCATTAGTATTGAGTAAGCGAGGATGCAGATCAGTTAAGAGCTAGATTCCCATGCAAGGCATCAACTTGTGAACTTGAAAAAGACCAGAGTATTCACTGAGCAGTATAGTTATTCCTATAATTTTGTTATCAGAGACACCTAACATGTCTCTAGAAACTGTGACTGAGGAATTTGAACGTATGCCCACTGTGAAAGAAGAGAGACAGTCTTTGAAGTCTTCAGATTTACTCATTATCACCAAAGCAGTCTCTGCATGAAAAACATAGATCTTGTACATGAAAGAGTATGTTAAATAGCAGCTAACCCCTTCCATTTGAAGAAAAGCAAGAATGTGCTTTGACTGTTTCTAGGCTAATGACCTAGGGGGCCTTTCTAAATGTAGCCATGTTTTCCTAAAAGAACAATGACATCCTGTATCCAAATAGGACATTGAGGTCCAGGCATTTATAAGGTACCTCTGTCCATAATGGACATGGGTTCCAGGCCCGGTGCAAATTTCCTGTTCCCCATCCACTGGTCTAGGTTGCACTTAAATTGAATAATAGACAAACTCAGCTTCACATGGATGGAAAGGCTGTTCCATAGGAGGGGCAGTCTCTGGGGCACATATCTGTCTCTGTAGAATGCTCTGTTTAAGTCACAGACAAAATTCAGATCTCTAGACCTTGTGTTTCTGGTAGTGTTTGACTTACGAATGTGCAGGAGATTCATAAGTGCAGGGTTTGTGGATACCTCGTAAGTAAGGCATAGATCACCCCTATGCAATCTATAGGAGAATGAGTAGAGGGAAAGGGCTTTAAGGTGCTCTGTGTAAGGCAGTTTTGTTACACCTTGTATTGTAAGGAACCTCTGAGGTCACTATAGTTGCTGCATATGCCTGGTCAGGTACATACCAAAGGGAGCATTTTACTCAATGATTGGTCTGATAAGGATAGAATACAGTGGGGTGATGACTTCTCTGGACCTAGATACCATGCTCTTTCTTATAAGCTGAGCAACATAAAAGGATTTCCTCACCACTGTGGCCATGTCATGGTCAAAGGTAAGGCTACTGTTTATGTGCATACCCAGATCCCTAACGACTCGGTCGACTCTTAGGGGAGTATTATCAATATGGTAATTAGCTGGGATGGCTGATTTCTTAGCATGGAGTTTTAAGAACATTTATTAGTTAGACACAGGCCTTCTTGTAGAATGCTAGTGTCTGCAGGGGAGTCAATGATAACCCCCAGCTTGCAATAATTTGCAAACTTAGTCAGCCATAACTCTTAGGCGTTTGATTCCACTTCAGAGACATAGATGCCAAAAAGAAGCAGGCTCAGTACTGAGCCCTGGGGGACTCCGGTAGTGACTGGCCTCTTGGTGGAGGTGGCCTCATCTATTTTGACCTCCTGGGTTCTATCGATGAATCAGTTGGCTATCCAGTGGGTGATAAAAGGGTTTATACCTAATTTAGTGAGCTTATCTATAATGCCTGAGTGGGGTATTGTATCAAAAGCCTTGGCCAGGTCAAGGTAGGCTGTATGCACAGACTTGCCCTCATTCATTGCTTTGGTGAACTGTAATGGGTTCAGCATTTGCAAGTCAACTATGTCCTCATTTATCATGTCCATGATGATGCTTTCCATGGCCTTACATATGAAGCTGGTCAGGTTTATGGGCCTATAGTTACCCAAATCGGTGGCTGGACCTCCTTTGTGCAGGGGAATGACTGTAGCCATCTAAAAGTTTTTCCAGGCTACTATTTTATTGAGGCCAGCAGTTCATATGGTCGTATGTGAGCACATACATACACACACACACACACACACACACACACACACACACACACACACACACACACACACACACACACACACACACACACACACGTTACCTGCAATGAGACAGAACCCCTTACAGTTTTAGTTATACAATCTAGAGGATACATTACTTAATGAAAGTGCCAGCATAGAAGTCTGATGATGATAAAATATTGCTTTATTACATATTAAAACACACGCCTCTCTAATTTAATCAGACAAAACCTGTTCCCCAACACATCACTGTAAAGATCCAGTTCTATGTGATTACAAAAACAGAAACATTTTCTCCACTTAAAATCACCGAAGACCTCCTTCAGACTATCCTCCATAATAGTTATACTCCTTCTAAAGAGTAACAATGAACCCACCAACAACACATTTTTATGCATCAGAACTCCTCTCTTCCTAAACTGACCTGTGTTCTCCTCAATGCACAAAGAATCAGAAAAAAGCCAGTACACATAAGTGTTTTTATTTCCTAGCACAACCCAGACATTCTAGCAGTCACAGAATCAGAGATCAAAAAAGACTCTTCAACTTTCAGTACTTTCTAATCTCCTACAACTATGTCAGTGATGCTAGACTAGTCAAACAGTCAGGTGGAGGTTCTCTAGTTTTGTACAGAGATAACCTAAACCCAAAGGATATTGCCCAGGGAAACTCCTCTTTAGATTCCAGTCATAATTGGACTCTCTTAAAATTTCCATCTCACAAAGGCAGACCCCTACTGATCACTACAGTCTATCTACTACCCCCTACTTCCCTAAATAAATTCAGATTACAAACATCCTTAATAACTGTCCCAAAAATAATAACATCCTTCTAGGTGTCTTCTGTTTTAATGAATTTGGCTCTCTTTCATTTGACATGGGTACTTTCCTAGCAGACTTAGGGCTCCTTTAACTCATAAAAGCACCAATAAGACCTACCCTCAAGTCTTCTAAACAATCTACAATAGAGCTGATTATTACAAACATACCAAACTCCACCTCCAGCATACACATTCTGCCACCATCACTAAACAGCCACTGTCCAATCACCTTTACAACTGTCAACCATTTTATAAAACTACTAATATTAAAAGCCTTCAGAAACCAGAGTAGCACAAATATAGACAGCCTCATAACTTTTCTCACATTTACAACCAGGGGCCCACAACTACAATGATATACACTCCTTATATGACCCTAATACAGCAGTTGTATGCCTAACCAACTTTCATCTCCAGATGCAAATTCTTCCCACTTATCCACAGCCTTTATAACTCACCAAAACTGAATGGCTATCTATTGAACTCAAACATCTTTTAACTCTAAAGACGGAACTATGGCAAAATGGAAACAGACCCCACACAACTGACAACTGCACCTCCTTTATAGTCTTGCATAATCTAGGCAAGAAGTCCATCAGAAGGCACAAAAGAAATCTCCAAACAAAGAAATAAACTGCCATCTTAAATGCCCCCATACACATTTGGAAAGAGGCTAACCTGCTTACAGGAGAAAAAAAATCCTCATGATACCCTGTCTACAAACACCATTCAGTGTGGTACAGCAAAACTTTCTCCAGAAGATTTCCTTAAATAATTTAGCACTCTCCCATCAATAAACTCCACACCTTCCACAGATAATGGCAACCCCACCACCATTCATCCCCCTCTTCCACTCCAAATGCATACATCCCAAAGAAGTCTCTATTCTACTTGAAAATATTTCCACTAACACCCCTTATGGATCAAACAACATAGGTTCATAGGTGTTTACTAGGGTAATAACCACAATGGCCTTTTTAAGGCTAGCCATGTATCCCAAATCTCTGACAAGTTCTGATACCCTTGATAGGTGTGGGTTTGGGAGATGAACCATTTACAGGCTGTCTGTGTTCATTAGAAACATAGGTGCCAAACCAGGGATGAATTTCCTATTCTCCATCCAATTGTCCACATTGCATTTGAATTGGGTTAGGGAGTAACTCTGCTTCACACTGATGGGGATCCTGTTCCAGAGAAGGGGTAGTCTCTGGGATACATATCTGTCTCTCCATCAGGTTCTATTTATATCACAGGCAAGGTTTAAGTCTTTAGAACAGGTAGTTTTGGTGCTGTTTGTTTTGTGGATATCCAATACATGAAGAGGACTGATTGTCTTTAGAGGTCCAAACTGCACAACAGCAAACAGACAAAATAAATAAAACAGCAGGACCACCACAGCTAAAGGCATAAACTATTTAATAAAAGATAAGTGCTTTCGCATTTGAAACAAATGCTTTATCAGATCTAAAAACAGTCATCTCAACTCACAATATATTTTAAAACATAATTGACCACATGACAAAATATCCAATGAAAAAATTCTCCATATTAAATAATTAACCAAATCAAGATATCAATTTATGTCCTTCTAAAGCTGGTAATGAGACACCTCTATGACATTAGGAAGGGTGTTATTAAAAATGCCTTAGCTAGGCATATTATGGAACACAGGGATCATACTTTCTCTTTTAGGGTTTTACAATGTATATCATTAAGCTACAGGGAGGAGGGAGTGACATGATAAACCTTACTGAAAAAGCTGAATTATTGTGGATTTTGAAACTGCAAGCAGACAACTATCCAGGTTTGACTGGTTCTGTCCCAAGTAAACCAGCTTTAGAAGGACGTAAATTGATATCTTGATTTGGTTAATTATTTAATATGGATAATGTTTTCATTGGATATTTTGTCATGTGGTCAATTATGTTTTAAAATATATTGTGAGTTGTGATGACTATGAGCTCCACCAATGGCTTATAAACCATAAACTACTTCTCAACCCCACCAAGACCAAAACTATGCTTTTTGGAACTCCACAGAAAATTCATTAAACACCTCCTTAACTGTATTTGACCTACACAACCATGCCATAGAGACAACCTCCACCTTCAAATACCTAAGACTATGGCTTGATCAGTCACCAAACTTCCATTTTCGCATAGACAAAGTCAGAGCCAAAATAAACTTCATCCTCTTTTGGGCCAATAAGATCTCCCCTTTTCTATCCTACCTAGCCAGAGCAGCCATTGGAGAAGAAGTTCTCCTGTCACAATTGGTATACGAGTACTCCCGATGTTTGTTTCTGAATCCAAGAAAAATGTTGCCACTCTACAGACTATCTCTGAAAGCATATGACAATTCATTACAAACTCAGCTCTGTGGCCATAACATTATCACCCTAGAAAAAGCCAAATGGTTACCCATAAAAGAAAGATCTAACCTACTTTTAGGATCCCAACTCTACAAAGTACTGCATCTCTTCACATTTACTCCCCTTGCATCTAGACTTCCCAAAAAAGCTCCTCATACAACTTAAGACACTACTCACAAGCTACACCAACTCTCATTCCTAGAACCAAACTCAACAGCACTGCACATGCTTTCTCCCCTCAGGGACCTACTTTTTGGCAAGCTGTCCTCACTGACATTAAGAAATCAATGCTGACTCCAAATTCAGAATACAACTCACAAAAGTGCTTCTTCATCCAAACCAAATGCTCCTGCTTCGATGAAGGACATATCACATAAACTGCCTCCTTTCTGAGCCTCTTTTCCTCAATCAAGGTTCACTGAAGATTCACTCCACTATAGAAACTAATGTATATATTGTATAGTGCACTGTGCTTGCATGTATATTGCACCATGCTTGTTCACTAGCATGGATATACACATTTTTTTCAATGTAATTAGTCTGAACTATTCAGTTATTGCTTACATTTCTGTATTTTTTTATTTGTGAAATGTTTTTTATTTCACCCGTTCTGAGCCTGAAATTGGTTGTTACTGAACAGTGCACTACCGAGTAAATAAATATAAATAAATAAATAAATAAATAAATAAAATATTTCAAGATAATCATAGTATTTACATTTCAGTTATTATTTTGTTGCTTAATCAGTTAGCTCAATCTGACTCTTTGTAACCTCAAGGATTTTGGCACATCAAACCTGTCCCAAGTGATCTCCATTAAAAAAAAATCGAGTTTTTAAAAATTTGAACATATCATCTTGAACATATGGTGTTCTAGTTTCTGAAAACTCGCTCAGCTGATAGGGCCCCATATATTAGTTTCTAAAAACTCGCTCATCTGATAGGGACCCATATATATATATATATATATATATATATATATATATATATATATATACACACATATATATATATATATATATATATATATATATATATATATATATATATATATGCAGTATATGAGTTTTAGTTTTACAATCAGACCTTCCAGTAAACAGTCTTGGTTTATTTATTTAAGTATTAACTGATATGATCATCTTTCAACCTGCAAAATTCTCAAAACATTTCAGTTCAAAGGCATAGATTTTCCAGACAACAGCCTTACTTAAGTCCAACTCTTACAGTCATATGCTGTTACTGGAAAAAAAATCTTTGCTATGATTATATAGACCTTTGCTATCCATGTTATGTCTTTGATTCTTAAAATCTTATCCTGATTTTCCATAGCTTTCCTTACAAGCAGCCAGCATATTTTTTTTCCTCAATTTTTTTTTTATTTTTCAAATACATTTTAATGAATTCTACAGTATTTATACATAACATCTTAAATAACTATGTACACTACTTACATTAGTCTGACACTATAGCAGATCTTAATCTATACAGTTACTTTATAAGTATGTTCAATCCATTATCAGAGTGTATGACCAATTATTGTATAGTATCAATCAACGATAAGACTTTTCCCCAAGGGTTGTTGATAAATGGCTTCAGATAAATTCTTAGTTCTTTAATTTTAATTTCCAATAATGCTGTGGTCTTCAATAGGCTGTAGAAGTCTTCCAAAGTTGGTATTGGGTTTGTATTCCATCTTCTTGTTATACACTTCCTTAAATTGCAAGTATAGTCAACACTAGATACATGTTTGGGTTTAACTTTACAAAGCTGAATCACAGTGGTGCGATTGCTCATATGAGTGAATTCTAACCACAAAAAAATAAACAGCGACAGTTTTAAATGTTAGAAAATCAGCAAATCGAAAAGCAGATTTGTTGATTTTCGAACATTAATGTCAAAAAAAATCTAATGAAGTGTAAATCAGCACCCCACATACCCCCCTACTTTAATATTCTAACTCCGAGATCACACTACAGTGAGGAAAGGGACCATTTTCCAATCCCCACTATAGTGCAATCAACCCCAAAATGTTGAATGTGCAATGAGCGAATGTCACTGTGAATTTGCTCATTGCATATTTGAACCTTTTTCCATTCAACGTTTGCAAACTTTGCAAACTGCCTTTCGGACAATTGCTGTTCGCCCATGTGCAATATGCACACATGAAGGTAAACTACATGTTTGACCTACTCAAATGAGGACCTTTGTTCACATTTAATAATACAAGCACTTTAGTTAAATAAAATGATTAATTAAATAAAGCTTCTAGAAAGTTATTAATATAATTCCAAAATGGCTTAATTTTAACACAATCAAAGAAAATGTGGTTCCAATCTGCATTGTGTACTTACTCACATCTGCAACATATTCCTTTTATGGAAGAACTAATTTTACTGATTCTTTTTGGGGGTTAAGAATGCCCTGTGCAAACATTTCCAACTAAAAAATTTCCAGTATTGTGCAAAGGATGTATATTTTATCAATAATAAGATATTTGTTTTAATATCTTCAGTTAACTGTATTGAGTGCCTTTTTGTTATATATTTCCAATATGAGGTTTTGGGCATTGTGTTATAGTTTATCAATATTTTGTAAATTTTTGAAATACTGTTTCCCATGTCAAAGTCATTATATATGATTTCATGTATGTATTTCATAAATTTAGGTATTTCTTTAAATGTAGAATTGTTAATTATTCTACTTAAATCTTGCAAATATGACAGAATACTCTGTAAGGTTAGCCAGTCCTGTAGTGGAATTTTGTATGTTGTTTTTATTACTTGCATATCTAAAACTTTTAGTTCTTTGATACATTGGAGCTAACAAACAAATATTTTCTGTTCCCAGGAATTAATAATGTCTATATATTTTATGTGGAAAGTTCTTTGTAACTATAAATGGTGTTAAAAGATCAAACCAGATTTTAAATCTATATTTGCATTAATAGTTTTCCTAAATGAGTCAATGTAATAATTCCTCATACAAGTTTTAGTGGGTTTAGTTATGTTATATTGCATACCAATACTTAATATGTGTCATGGTAAATTGTTTTTATGTGTTATTTGAATTATTTTTTGTAACTCAAATTCATTTATTGATATTACAGTTAGTAATTCTTTCCAGTTTGCAGAGATTGTCTGAGATTGTTTTAGATATTTATGCTTTTATATATGTTTCTATATCAGGAAAGTTTAATCCTCCCTGTTTCCATGGTCTGATATTATGTATTAAAGCTATTCTGTTTCTTTTGGGAAACCATAAAAAATTTATTAGGCATGAATTTATTTCTTTAAGTACATTCCTTTCCTGTAACAGTTGTATTGCCAAGGCTATATATAGGATATTGGGCAGTAAAACCATTTTTATTAACTGTAGTCTATCTTCAAATGTTAATATTATTTTGTTCAACTTTTCCACAGAGATTTTAATTGTACTGCTGATATTATTGTAGTTTTTGAGACTAATTCATTATTATCCTTGCATAACTCAATTCCCAGATATTTTAAGGTAGATTCTTGTTTCCCAATGATGTGAACCCCCTTAGTCTGCAGTTCTTTGTTTTATTTAAAAACATTTTTTTTTTATTTTGATTTATTGAAATGGAGTCCTGAAGTCATGTGAAATGTATCAGTTAATATACCTAATTCTTATAATATCTCTTTTGTATTAGATAATGTTAGTAATATGTCATCAGCAAATATCATTACTTTAAAATTGTATTGTTCATAAACATCTATTCATTTGATTTTTATATTGTTAGGAATTGAATCTGCCAATATTTCAATAGCGAGAGCAAATAGAATCATTGACGTGGGACATCCTTGTTTAGTGCCTTTTTTATATGTATAGATTCAGAGGTAAAAGGAACTAACTTGACATACACTAAATTATTTGTATATATATTCTTTAGGAGATGAACAAAGGATACAGGAAATTCAAATAGCATTAGGATTTTGAATAAATAGTAACAATTTAGGGAATCAAAGGCTTTCTCTATATCTAAGCCAATTATGAGTGTTTCTTTATTTTCTTTATTAACATAATCTATAAGAGAAATTATCATTTTAATATTGTCATGTGTGTGTCTATGATATATAAATCCAGTTTGATAATTGTTTATTGTTTTGGATAGTGGTATTTTCATTCTGTTAGTTAATATTGTCATAAATATCTTGTAGTCATTATTTAATAATGAAACAGAGGTTTGGGAATTTGTTTTCCTTTAAGATTGGTGTGATTAAGGAATATCTCCAAGAAGGTGGTATTAAAGCTTGTGACTGAATTTCTAATAGAGTTTTATGGAAGAGGGATAGTATCTTTGAAGGAAAAAGTTTATATATTTCCATAATAATGCCATCTATACCTGGAGCTTTATTATTTTACCCTCTTTTACTGTATCTGTAATTTATTTGTAGGATATGGGTGCTTGCTGATCTAGTTTTAATTTTTCTGTCTTTTTTTATATTAGAACATTTTTCTTCTAGATTTAATTGAACAACATGTATATTTTCTTTTTGGAAATGTTCCATATAGTCATTTCTATAGGCATCAAGAATGTCACCTTTATCCGATATATTTTTCCCTTTCTTTTCATGGAGGATACTTTTAATGTTATTGGCTTTTGATTGTATTTTGATTCTTGTGGAGAAATTATGTAGATATTTGGGAGAAGTGGCCAAGGTATTAATTTTTAAATTTGCTAAAGCTAAACATGTTTTATATGTTATAATTTTGTTGTACTTATTGTTTAATACTTCTACTTTCTTTTTCATCTCCAAATGAATTTGATTTTTTTCAGCATTTACTGACAAAAGTTTGGATTGTAGATCTAATAATTCAGAATCCCATTCTCTATTTTTTTTATACCAAGTTAGGGTTTTACCATATATGAAAGCTTTTAATGAGTCCCATATCATTATTTTATTTATCTCTGTGGCTTAATTAATATCTAAGAAGAACTGTAATTCAGATAATAACCAGGGTTTGAACTGTCTAATTTGAGTTATATATGCTGGAATTCTAGAGTTAAAGATTAATGGTTTGCACCCATTTTGAAGCTTTAGTATCAATGAATTGTGGTCTAAAAAGGGGCAGGGAGTGACTGATAAATTAATGGTTTTAGAGTGTAAGTCATGGGCAGCAAATATTTTATCTCTTCTAATTTGGGTACCAAATCTGTGATCTTGATGGGAAAACAACAAAGATTTATCTTCTTTAAATTTGAAAGTATCTACAAGATGAAACGATTCTACCCACTTGTTTAAAGCTTTTGATACAGCAGATGTATGCAGCAATCTTTTATTTGTAGTTTCAGAAATATCAAATATACAGTTAAAATCTCCTCCTAATATTAAGTTGCCTTTATAATTATTGGAAATGAAATTCAAGTGTTTTTTTAACAGTTCCTGTTCCAATGCCTGGGAATCAGTATAGATTGGTTAGGGTCCATTTCCTCTTATTATGTTTAACTATTACTAATGCCATAAGGTCTTCTTTATCTTCATACTTATAAATGATTTCTAGGTTAATCACATTTGTTTTCCATAAAATTGTTACCCCTTTTGTCTTTGTCTTATAAGTCGATTGCGCCTAGATCATATATTCCTTAGGATTCCATTTGTAATTGTCATTTGTTTTGAAATTAGTTTCTTGAAGGAAGACAATTTGTGCTTTGTTCAGTTTTAAATATTTCAGTAGATTTGATCTCTTGCTAGGATTGTTTAAGCCATTGGTATTTAAAGATAATAAAGTTAAATCCATCTTAGGTTACTTAGACTATGTATTTTTTGTTTTATTGTGACTATTAAACATTTTCCTCTGATAACTATAAAGTATATGTTTGAGATTTTAAAGAAAATTATCAGATTTATACTAAAAATATTTTTGTGAAATAAATTTAAATTAATAAATGTTAACAAACTAAGATCTGCACTAGCCATGGAATGAAAATCATTCCTAATCTGATGGATAAACCTAAGTCCATCAGATTATCACTCATACCTTGACAATCCAGAACATCTGAGCTCCATACATTAAATTATCATATGGATAATATTTGTAATAGGAATAAGCAATATTTATATTATTTTGAACAGATAAGGTACTGTTGTAGATTAGACAGAATTCTAACACAATGGGCCAGATTCACAAAGGCTTGCACGGAGTCTAAGAGTAGTGTAAGACTCCATGCAGCCTTCACGCTCCAGGAACAGCCCAAAGTCCGTGTAAGAGACAAGCTAAAATGTCTCTTACACGGAGTGGGCATGGATAAGCTAATCACCTCACTTACAGCCGAATAGCATGCAAATGAGGATGATTAGCGATCCAGGAAGCCCAGAACAGCTCGTGTAAGAGTCGTTTTAGCTGCAGAAATGTACTCAGTTGACAACTGAGTACGTTTCTGCAAAAACTGCAATGGAGCCATGTCAGCTCCAAATAAAGGGTGCATATGTGTCAGGCAGCATGCCAATGGCCAAATATGTGGCCATTGGCAAGGTAACCCGATGCAAAAATATTAAAAATATATATATTTTTTCCAGCGATCGTCGATGTTTAAACCCAGCGCAGCCCTGCGCAAATGGGCTGCGCTGTATAAAACATAAAAACAAAGGTCATAAACCCACAAATGTGGGTTTTATGCAATACATGGAATTTCAATGCAGGGACCAGCAGACCAAAAACAACATGGTCACCGTGTAGTGGTTGCTAAGGGGGGAAGCTGAGTATAAGAGATGTAACTAAGCATTAGTAGGCAATCTGATGCAAATGAGTGTTAGGATACTGAATTCCACTGTCACATAGCAAATGAGCACATTTTGAGTAGTGTAAGAGTTACAGAAGGGGGAGGAACAGAGTAGGAGATAGGTGACATCACAGGGGGGAATGGTAGAAAGAAATGCAGTTCATTGGAGGTCAGAGTTACATGACAGATGTCAGACAGATATCATGGAAAGAGGTGTGCCACTAGATAAGCATGAGAAAGTCAAGAAATGGAAGGTGTACACTGTTACCTGCACCAAAGTTTCCTGCTGGGCATGCATGCGCACGTCTGCACACCATGAAGCGCGAGTAAGACAGTGTGTGCGCGTGTAAGGCAGACTGAGCATGTGGGAGCATGTTGGTAGCTGTTTAACACTGTTTGCATGGGTGTGTGCGCGTGTAGGGCAGACTCAGCATGTAGAAGCCTGTTGGCAGAGCTGTAACACTGTTTGAGTTGGTGTGCGTGCGTTTTAACCTGAAAAAGACGATTCTGAGCCGTGTAAGCATGTGTGCACGCGTGTAAGCCACTGTGAGTGTGTTTCTGCTGGTATACACGCTGCTCCCCCCTGAGGAAACAGAAAGGAAAAAGGAAGCAACATAATTAGTAGGAAGCTACCAGGGAATACTGCTGGAGCTAGCAGGTGAAAACAATTAGAAGCAGGCAATTACACAGGCAGAATAGTAGCTCAGCCCAACACTTAAAAATCTGCAAACAGCAGTGCAAGATGTTTCTCTCAAGAGACACTGCAAGACAGGAGTAAGCTATTAGAAGTGAAAACTGAAAAAGCTGAACTCAGAGCAGAAATGTTAGGGGCTGCCATAGCTGTCATAATGAGACATAGGCGACTTGCTGAGGGTGGTGACAATGCAGATGGTGCCAGACAACCCACAGTGAGGAGACGGAGAAGAGTGTACAGGCCCAGGGTCACCTACCACGGGTTACATGAGCTGGAGATAGCAGAGCGCTATAGAGTGGACAGAGACCTCCTGCAGCAAATAGTGGAGCTGTGTAGGCCACGCCTCACACACAGAACCAACAGAGGGGAACCCATCCCAGTGGAAACCAAGGTATGTGTTGGCCTAAGAATACTAGCAACAGGTACCTTCCAGAGACCAACTGGTGATATGATGGGGATATCACAGGCATCAGCCTCCAGGGTACTGCACCAGTTCCTGGATGCCATGTCAGCACATGTCGGTGATCATGTATATTTCCCCAATGCCCATGAGGTATTGGCCAGCAATATGCGTCTCTTCCAGCAAATAACGGAATGCCCTGAGGTAGTGGGTGCAATAGACTGCATGCACATACGCATCAAAGCACCAGCCGGTGAGCGGGGTAGGGCATACATTAACTGCAAGGGCTTCCCCTCCATCAACTGCCAGGTCGTGTGTGATGCCCAGGGCATAATAATGAATGTGTGTGCTGGCTGCCCTGGGAGCTACCATGATTCCCACATCTGGCATTTGACACAGCTGTACCAGACATTTGCCAATGGGGAGATCCCACACGGATACCTAGTGGGGGATGCAGGTTATGCACTGGAGCCGTGGCTGATGACACCCATCAGAAACACACACACACACCTGAACAGGAACGCCATAATGAGGCACACGCACAAACACGTAATGTAATAGAGCGTGTGTTTGGGCTGCTCAAGTCACGGTTCCGGTGTCTGGACACATCTGGTGGAGCCTTGCAGTACAAACCAACTACATGTACCCAAATTGTCATGGTATGTGCTATGCTGCATAATATGATCTTGCGAAAACAGCTGCAGCAGGACCAGCATAGGGCCGGGCCAAACAGCCCCCCACCATTGCCAAGGCCATCACAGGCAAAGCGTGACTTGGAGGAGGAACAAACTGAGCCTGCCCCAGTAGGCAGAAGGAGGCGTGCCCAGTATGCCCTGGCCTTGGCAAAGAGGCAACACATAGCACATACACTGGCTCAGTAGGAGCCCTCGGAATTATACCCCCTCTGACTCACTCAGATAATAACAGGGATGCCTAAAATGACATGACCTGCTCACAAACATGTACAGGGAGTGTAATATGTGCATCCGACAGAGGCAGCCCTGCAGCACCACCTGAGGCATGAATGCCATGTGTTAAGTAATGTAACACCATGTACTATATGCACACCTGAGGACCCTGACTAACATCCTACCCTCACTAAGCATCATGCCACAATATGACAATGAGATGATCAAGTGCAATAATTGACTGAAGTATCGCAGTTAGTCAAAGGGGATCCAATGTGTGCCAGCCTGGGATGACATGCTGAGCATGACATGATACTCCACCTGCTAGGACTGGCGTGCACCTATCAGTGCAGGCCGTATGGATACTGGCAAAGGCTGTTGTTACCCACAGCGTGCCCTGAATAGGTAAGGCTCAAAACACAAACCTACCTCCATAGGTATCAGATGGGATAAGAATAAGATAAGAAATAAGTTGAAACAGCAAGATGCATGCAGTCTAAACTCACCCAGTATGGAGAATGTTGATATCTGTGCTGTAACAGAAAACTGGGTCAAGGCTTACAACAGCACCCTAACACAACCAGGTTACACCTCATACTGTGCTGTACAGCCTCAAAACATGGAACAGGCTACAAAAGGAGGGTGACTAGCAATAATTGTCAAGGATAACCACACCCCCATGTTGGTACCACAACAAGAAGCAGCATGGACTAGCCATGGTCAAGTAACAGTGGCTAAAACTGCCCCCCCAGTTTATAGCCTGCTACAGACTACTGTCCCAACACCAGGAACTGCACCTGGCCTATGCTGGAATACATGAATATATCAAGTCCTCCAAACCACATTATATTGGGTGACTGAAAATACCCAGACATAGACTGGGAGCATTATACTAGCTCCAACACTGTAGGACAAAAGTTCATAGAATCCATAAACCAAAATGCCCAGGAACAACGTACCCCTCCCACAAGAGGGGTAAGCATACTGGATGTGATCATCAGCAACATGGGTACTGGATGGCAAGATGAGAAGTGTATTGTTCACTGGTAAAACCAGACCATAGAGTAATCACACTGGATATACAAATCCTGACCACAGTCCCTGGCCAGAAAACCACAGTGGAAAACATGTGTAAAGCAATATTTGCACTCCTCCAAACTGATGTGGAATCCATTAAAGGTCCTGTGCAGGTGCAAAATATGGGGCACACCTCAGAACCTGTAATACAGCCATTCCATGAACACTGCCAGGATTGCTTGGATTATGCAATCCTAAATTAAAACAAGACACAATGCCATACACGCAGGCATCTGGCATGGTGGACACCAGCCATAACCAAACCATGCAAGAGAATGAGGAAGCTACTACATGATAGAGCAAACATAAACAATGAAGTAATCACTGATCAGTAGTATGGCGATAAAATATGTCCACTCATACAATCCACTAAGGCCAGCCACAACAAGTTGAATCTGTGAATATTGAGGCAATGTTACACCTGCCTCAAGTACACAGACAACACCCAACTCCCCCCAAGAAATACAAATATATGTGAGAGATGCAACTATCTATCCAAACTGGAGGCTGAGCTCCCTCAACTCAGTACTCCCAAAACTAGTCAGGAGGAGAAGGTAACCACTCACACACCACAAACACAGTCCCACATAGACCTATCACAACTGCAAACCAAAGACATAAACACAGAAAAACATTCCCGGAGGCACAAATTACAAACACAGCACACCAACAGAGGCCTCTAAAGCAGACACCCAGTCAAACAACTTCCAAACATAGCACATGCAACACATAGTACACAAAGCTGGTGTGCCAAACAGTCACAGGCCAGAAGGAGAAACAACATGCCTGATACAGTTGTAATAGGTGACTCCATAGCGAGACACACTGCAGACTGAACAAGGGAAAGGGTACAGTAAGCTGCCTGTAGGCTGCCACAATATGCCACATAACACAAGTATGCAGGTCACCCCAAAGCAAGTAGAAATATGATGCAGTCATAGTCCATGCTGGTGTGAATGACCTGAGATGTACCTCCCTAGACTACATGAAAAGAGACATAGATGAGCTCTCTGATTATGTAGTCCAGGCCGGTATGACACTCACCGTTTGTAGCATCCTACCCTTACCAAGAATAATGCCACAGTACAAACATGGAATGATCAGTCATAGCAAGTGGCACACTTACTGGTGTCATTCCAAGGGGATCCAATGTCTGTCTGCTTGGGATGTCATGCTTGACAAGCCACGCAGCTGTTCCTGGGATGGCTTGCACCTGTTACCCCTGGGCATCTGGATATTGGATAAGGCTTTTGCCACCTCCATAGAGCCTTTTGTAGGCAAGGCTGAAAAGACTAACCCACCACCCTAGAAAAGATAAGTGGAAAGAAACATAAGGGTAATGCTGACCAATGCCAGATGTGTAAACCCCAATATGCATGCTCCCGAGGCCATCCCCAGTATGGAGAACATCGATGTCTGTGCAGTGACAGAAACCTGCTGCAAGCCTCCTGACAGCACACCAGCACTACCAGGTTATACCACATATCATGTGTCATGGCCCCAAAACCTGGAACAAAACATAAAAGGAGGGTGAGTATCCATATTCAGCACAGACACCCATACGTCCAGGTAACTGACAATGCACAAGGCATTGGAGTCCACCCATGTGCAACTAACTGTAGGCAAGACTGCTGTACAGTCTGTAGCATGCTACAGACCACACTCTCACACACAGGAACCCCACCCAGCCGTCCTGAAGACACTGGACAGTATGAATGTCCCACCAAATACCAAACAAGGTACCACAAATTACCACATAGGTGGTAAACCATTATGTATGGAAGGAGTAATCAGGGACCTAGGGACACAAGTGGACAGTAACCTGTTATGTGACACTCACATTGCCAATGTGGCTAGGAAGACTGTCTACATTGGACACCGTATCATGAAAGGATTCACATCTACGCCAACAGAGGTCATTGTGCCCCTATACTGTTCTCTTATCACACCCATAATCTAGTACAATGCCTCATATGGGATGTACCTTACCTGACACCTGCAGCAGTTAGAAAGACCTCAAAGGTACCTCACCAAGAGGATAAAGGGTCTCAAATATATGTCATATGCTGCCTGGCTGTAGACACCCCAGCTGAATGCAGTCACATACTGCCTACACAGAGGCATTGCATGCCTGTTGTACAAGGCCATGCCCAACACAGGAGTAATGGACATGCTCCACCCCAGAAAACTCAAAGCCATTGGAGCTGTGAGAGTGAGAGATGTCAACCTCAACAAATAATGAAATAGGATGTGCTGGAGGAACAGATACATAATCCAGAGGCTCCCCACACCCTGGACCAGAATCCCACTCCATGTTAGGCAGAGCCCCTCACTGACACTCTTCAACAGGAATCTTGCCAAGTGGATGGATGATTGTAGAGTTACACTGGGGGCTCTTCACTGTGTCATGTCCAGACAGAGGCACAGCAAAGCAAATCATAAATGGCCATAATATTCACATAGCAAGGGGTGGCGAAAGCCACACACACTCTGGCTAGGCTAACAAATGCTCTAGGGTGGATAGCCTAGTATGAACCTATGAACCTATGAAGATACAAATTGTACAGGACACTAAGGATAATCCCAAGGCTTTCACAACTGATGGTAGGAACCGTGTTGGGAATTCACAGATATGCTCTGAATCACACAAATATCACAACCCCCCCCCCCCCAGAATGCAAAATATCTATCCCAGCAGACTGCTGGCCCCCTGACATTGCAGATGCTGAGGTAACAGCCAGCATCTACAAAGCAAAACACACAGCAGCAATGGTATGAGATGGTGTCCTGGGCTGAGTCCAACATGGACTCCAAGATGAATGGAATGCCAAATCACACTACTGCTCAATGTCAGCCTTACCACAGGATATGTACCCAAAGAGCAGTGTACAACAACAGTGGTCCTTCTCAACAAAGGTGTTGCCTGAATGGATACTGAAAACTACCACCCCAGAATCCTGAGAAGCTCGGTCTGCACAGCTATGGAAAGGATCAGCATGTACCGCAGACATAAAGATATTGGGGACCTACTGACACCGGACCTTACCCAGTGTGGCTTTCTTAAGTGCAGATTCTGCCCCTAAACATGTTTGACTCAATTGAAACAGTCATTAAGGTCATTGATGAGGGCAATGTGGTCCACACAGTGTAGCTGGACCTTGCAAAGGCTTCTATACAATACCCTATGTGTTCATTATAGATAAGCTCACCAGCTTAAATATAAACCCCTATGTCAGTAGAGGGGTTGCAAACCAGACCAAGGACAGAACAGACATGGTCAGACATGCTGCAGCCATGTTAGACTACAAACCAGATATAACTGGCATCCCACAAGGCTTGGTCCTGGGATCTCCCTCGTCTGGTATATATGTCCCATAGTTACAGGCCAACATGGAAGGACTGTGTCTGAACATGTTTGCAGAGGACTACAAACTGCTCACCATATATGATCCACCAGCTGACACAAGCATCCCACAAAAAGGCCACATAGAAACAGACAACTGGTGCCATAGCCATGTCAGCAAGCTAATTGCAGAAAAGTGTATAGTCAACCCCCGTGGATATACAGTAAGTGCCCACCAATTACCACATAGGTGTTAACCCATTACATACTTAACATGTAATGAGAGACCTGGGGATACAAGGTGATAGATATCCTGCATTGGGCAAACATGTGCTGTAGTGTTTACAGAAACATACCATATACCCACCTAATCATGAAGGTTGTCAGATCTAGATAAGGGGAGGTCATTGTGGCTCTGCAGTCATCCTTCATCAGCGTTACAAATGACTACAATAGCCCCTGTGGGATGTACCTCAGCAAACACCTCCATCAACCGTAAAGTCCCCAACAGTACCTCACCAGGAGTAACAAAGAGCTTGCACAGATGCCATGTGTTGCCTGTGTTGCTGGTATCAATAAACATGCTGCACCTTGTACAATCTGAATGGCAGTGAGCTATGCACATGAGAGACCTGAACCCCAGCACTGACTTACATAAGACAAGCTGTACTGCATGATCCATAACACAGAAGCCACCCCCACCCATGAGTAAACTCCCAGTACAGGCTACCCATAGAGTCACTTATCGATTTTCCTCAATAGGAATCTTGATGAGTGGATGGGAGATGGTAGCTTTATCCTGGGTATCACTGTCATGTCACAGGTAGACAGAGGCACAGTATACTAACCATGACATATGTCATGGCAAACTCCACTTACAATGTGTGTCGAAGGACAAACACACTCTCCGACTAGCATTAGAAATGGACTAGGGCACATCGCTAGTGTTTGCAAATGTACACTTATGTTTTGGAATACACTACCAATGTTGGACAAGCCTGGTTTAAGTAGTTCATATCCGAACATAATGCAACATGGTCAGATGTACACAACTGGCCCCTAACCAGGCTGTTGTGCTCACTATGGAAATGTAAAGCAGTGATAGGACTAAAGCCCAGGATACTGTCCACCACAGTCAAAGTACTGAACCAGTACACTATACAGTACTACAGTGTTAGGTCAGTGTGAAAGGATGTTGACAACTGTATGCAAAGTATCCCATGCAAACCCTGCAGGCATGTTGTGTTCACACACAAAGCAGTTGTACAGTAACTACACAACATGACACACAACACACAACCATAAACGGGAGATATTTGTTGAAGTTCACACTCATCCACAAATGTGGTGGGCTGCAGAGTTCAACATATGGAATGCTCACACTGGGCATGCTCACACACTTTGATAAATGAGACATATGTCAGACAACATGCCATGGGAAGGCTGAACTGGGCATGCTCACACACTTAGGCCAAATCTCAGTTTAGCAGTTGGCCACACATATCTGGTATTTTTACGTGTTATTCCAGGAACCAACCACATTACAGCAATCTGCCCAGTGCACACAGTTAAATGACTACAGAGACATACGTGATATAGTGGATCACTCCCATATGCAAACATCTTCCACAGATACACAAGTTGTTCATACAAACAGGGAATGCTATGGCAATAAAGACGTGCAAACAGTCTATCAGCAACAAATAGTGTGCATTTGACAATTAAACATATGGGTGTAGAGGTCAACACTAGGCTGTTTGCCCTAGGGAATGACAGCTTAGCCAGAGTGTGCTTGGCGTCTGCCTCCCCACAGGATGCACATTCCCCTTTCTAAATACCGATGATGTCAGCACCCTATAAGTACAGCAGGAGAAAAGACACCTCCCAGTAATGCGAATAGCGCGCTCTGCTAATGCATCTGTCTCACGTGTCATAACATAGTTAGGTAGGGGTTTGAATCCTGCAAATGCTCAGTGTGTTTGAGTGAGGGTGGTGTGTGTGCAAGTCCGTGGGAGAGAAATGTCCCTTTTGGCAACTGGGAAAACACAGTACAGGATGCACATTCCCCTTTCTAAACACTGATGATGTCAGCACTCTATAAGTACAGCAGGAGAAAAGAAACCTCCCAATAATGTGAATAGCACGCTCCGCTAATACGTCCGTCTCAAGTGTCATAACATAGCTCAGTAGGGGTTTGAATCCTGCAAGTGTGTGTGTTTGGCTGAGGGGGGTTATTGTGTATGAGGGAAATGTCCCTTTTGGCAACTAGGAGAACAGACTACAGGATGCACATTCCCCTTTCTAAACACTGATGAGGTCAGCACCCTATAAGTACAGAAAGAGAAGGGAAACCGCCCAGTAATGCGAATAGCGCGCTCTGCTAATACGTCTGTCTCAAGTGTCATAACATAGTTAGATAGGGGTTTGCATCCTGCAAATGGCAAGTGTGTGTGTTTGGCTGAGGGGGGTTATTGTGTGTGAGGGAAATGTCCCTTTTGGCAACTAGGAGAACAGACTACAGGATGCACATTCCCCTTTCTAAACACTGATGATGTCAGCACCCTATAAGTACAGCAAGAGAAGAGAAACTTCCCCGTAATGCAAATAGCGCACTCTGCTAATGCGTCCATCTCGACTGTCATAACATAGTTAGATAGGGGTTTGAATCCTACAAATGGCAAGTGTACGTGTTTGGCTGAGGGGGGTTAGTGTGTGTGAAAGAAATGTCCCTTTTGGCAACTAGGAGAACAGACTACAGGATGCACATTCCCCTTTCTAAACACTGATGATGTCAGCACCCTATAAGTACAGCAAGAGAAGGAAAACATCCCAGTAATGCGAATAGCGTGCTCTGCTAATGCGTCCATCTTGAGTGTCATGACATAATTAGATAGGGGTTTAAATCCTGCAAGTGTGTGTGTTTGACTGAGGGGGGTAATTGTGTGCGAGGGAAATGTCCCTAGGAGAACAGACTACAGGATGCACATTCCCCTTTCTAAACACTGATGATGTCAGCACCCTACAAGTACAGCAGGAGAAGGTATGTGGCATGGACAATGACTGAGTCATATGTGTCCATGCCTCTGACTGACCTGTATGCTTGTGTTATGTGGTGGACCATAGTGCCCCACAGGCATATCACTGTGACCTTCACCTTGTCCAGCCTGGTGAGCGTGACCATACTGTACCGGACAATAAAGGTAGCTAACACAACTGTGGCAGGTGTGTTGTCTAGCCGTACAAGGCTGTGACTGGCACACAGGATTTGTGTGCTATGTGTTATGTGTGATGTGTTCAGGCATAACGCATGCCTGTGTGCCAGCTGCAGAGGTGTGTGCTGCTCAGGCAGGATGCTATTCTAAGGTTCCACGAATGGCCCAGTGTTCACGTGCTTGTATTGCTGTCAGTGTAGGTCTACATCAGACTGGTATTGTAGTCACTGTAGTACATGCCACCTGACAGGTTATGCCAGTACTGGGTTCAGAGTGCTTACTCCCCAGTTTGGCTATGTGGTTCCATCTCATACATGTGTTGTACATCCATGTGTAGGGGAGAGGGTTGACTGTGTACATGTGGCAGCTGTGACATTGCCACATGACCCACATATTCCACAACTGTAGCATAGAGGTGACTGACAACTGACCTTTGAACATGCTATCATAGTATTGTGATTGCCATGGTGATTAACAGCACATAGGGCCAATGGGGAACAAGGTACTTAGGTTCATAGGTTCATAGCATCATACTAGGTAATCTGCCCTAGGGCATTTAAGAGCCCAGCCAGAATGTGTTTGGCTGTCACCATCCAATGTAAATATATCTTGCCATGCCCTTTTCCGAGGTAAGTATACTGTGCCTCTGTCTAACAGTGACACAGAAGTGATACCCAGGGTAAACCTACAATGTCCCATCCACTCATCAAGATTCCTCTTGAAGAGAGTCAATGAGGGACTCTTCCTAACCTGGACTGGGATTTTATTCCAGAGTGAAGTGAGCCTCTGGGTTATGAATCTGTCCCTCCAGCATGTCCTATTTATTTCAGTGCTGAGGCTCAGGTCTCTCAAGCGTGTATCCCGGTGGGATTTGGATATCCTCAGGTGCAGCATGCCCATTAATTCCGGGTTTGACATGGTGTTATACATTAGGCACAGATCGCCTCTGAATAGGCGGTATGCCACTGAGTAGAGCTGGGGTTTATTTAACCGGTCAGCATATGGCATCTGTTTGAGCCCTTTGATCCTCTTGGTGAGGTACTTGTGGGGTCTTTCCAGTTGCTGCAGGTGTCTGGTAAGGTACATCCCGACGGGGATTGTACTCAATTATGGGCCTGATGAGGGATGAGTAAAGAGGCACGATGTCCTCCCCTGATGTAGATGTGAATCCCTTCATGATGGGGTGGGCTATATACAATGTCTTTCTAACCACTTTGGCCACGTGGTTGTCAAATGAGAGATTGCTATCAACTTGGGTCCCCAGGTCCCTAATTACTTCTTCTGTACATAATGGAGTACCACCTATGTGGTACTTTGTGGGCACTTTGTTTTTGCCAAAGGGGATGACTATACACACTTTTGCATTCAGCTGGAGGCCATGGCTCTGGCACAAGTTGTCTGTTTCTATGATGCCCCTTTGGAAGATGCTTGTGTCGGCTGGAGAGTCAACCCAGTTTGCAGTCATCTGCATATTTGGTCAGCCACATTCCTTCCGTGTTGGCCTGTACCTCCGAAAAATATATACCAAACAAGAGAGATCCCAGGACTGAGCCTTGTGGGACACAACTCGTAACTGGTTTGGAGTCTGGCATGGCTCCAGCAATTCTAACCATGTGGATTCTGTCCTTGAGCCAGTGTGCAATCCATCTAGTGATATAGGGGCTTATATTTAAGCTGGTGAGCTTCTCTAGAATGCCCGAGTGGGGTATTGTTTTGAAAGCTTTTGCGAGGTCCAGGTAGGCTGTGTGAACCACCTTCCCCTCGTCAATGGCCTTGGTCACTGTTTCAAAGAAATCAACCAGGTTTGAGAGGCAGGATCTGCCCTTAACAAAGCCAAACTGGGTATGAACCAGTGTCTGTAGGCCCACAATATCTATATTTATGTGGTTCATGATGATCCTTTCCATAGCTCTGCAGTCCAAGCTAGTGTGGCTTATGGGGTGATAGTGTCCAGGATACGTTGAGGCACCACCTTTCTGTAGAGGGACCACTGTTGCTGTACGCCACACTTTGGACACATATCCTGTAGTAAGGCTGGGATTGAACAGTAGGTTTATGTTTGGTAGTAGCACGTCTTGGTGGTCATGTAGGACACAGCCCAGGACACTGTCTCGTCCCATTGATGCAGTGTGTATTGCTTTGGAGAGGGCAGCTCTTATCTGAGCATCTGAGATGTCAGAGGGGCAGCACTCTGCTGGGATACATATTTGCCCTTTCAGTGTGGAGGGGGGTGAGAAGTTTGCACTGAACCTGTCAGCTAGAATGTTGGCAATGTCTGTGGGTTTGGTGTTTCTATTGACATTTTGGACTACCTCTGAGCATATCTGGGAATTACCACCCAGGTTCCTAACATAACTAAAGAAAGCCTTGTGATTATCCTTAGTGTCCTGTGCAATTTCTCTCGAAGCTGGCCTTAGACAATCTTATGTGTGCCTGTAGTTATTTGCTAATACTGATCAGTGATGCCTTCCCTATTTGTGAATTTGCTGTATCATTTAGTAGCTTCTTCCTTTTATTGTGTAGTTTGTTTATGGCTGGGGTCCACCAGACAGGATATCTGCCTTTGGAGGATTGGGTCTTGGTTTTATTCAGGATCACATGATCCATGCATTTCTGAAGGTGTCCATAGAATGCGTTTATAGAGGAATCTGCGGTCTGGTCTGTAGTTTCCACAGGCCCGGGGGCTTTGAAGGTTTTCACCTCAGTTTTGAGGAGTGTGAATTTGCTTTGGAGAAGTTGTTCACTATGGTGTTCTGGGCAGGGGGTGGGGTCGGGATGTGAATATCCAGTGAGATTAGTTTATGGTCCGATCTTACCAGTGAGGGATACATTTCTGGTCTGGAGCATATAGTCCCCATGTTGGTGATGATCAGGTCCAGTATGTTTCCCCTTCTTGTGGGAGTGGTAACAAGTTGTTCCATAGCATTTGAGCTCATATATTCTAGGAATCTTTGGCCTAGGGTGTTGGAGCTAGAGTCATGCTCCCAGTCCATGTTTGGGTAGTTGACGTCGCCCAATATAATGGTGTTTGGAGAGACCTTCATATTTCCACTGTTCACAGGATGGCCGAGTGCAGTTCTTGGGTTTGGGAGGGTGGTCTGTAGCAGGCTATAACATGGAAGGCAGTTTCACCCATTGTTAGTTGCACATGGATAGTCTCTGATGCTTGGTGCTTTGCCACCAACCTGGAGGTGTGGGTATCTTTGATGAATATCAATACTCCCCCTCCATTTGTGGTTTGTTCCAAGTTTTGGGGCTGAAAAGCATGGTATGAGGTTAAACCTGGTAGTGCTGGTGTGCTCTCAGTAGCCCTGAACCAGGCATCTGTTACTGCACAGATATCGATGTTCTCCATGCCAAGGAGAGTTTTGGGTGCATGAATCTTGAAGTTTAGACTTCTGGCGTTGGGTAGCATTACTCTTAGTTTCTTATCCCTTTTGATACCTATGAGGGTGGGTTTGTCATTTGAGCCTTGCCTAACATAGGCACTATGGGGGTAGCAAGAGCATTTGCCAATATCTGAAAGCCCAGGGGTGACAGGTGCAGGCCGTCCCTAGCGAAGCAGGTGGTTCAACAGAAGATGAATATGTGAAGGTGTAGTGCCTGTGATTAGTTAGCAGTAGCATATATGACTGCTCACGTGGACACATGCCAGGTAAGTCAAATGCAGTGTGTCACAGGCAACGTACATGTGAACAGGACAAACAGTGACATTCTGTCAAGTGAGACATGGACATACATATAGTAAGCTATGCAGATGGCACTAGGAGTCCACAGAAGCTCTATAACTATGCATTGCAGGTGTGATCAGTATTCCAGGGTAATTGCAAGCAAACATGCATGCAAACAAAGCTACAGTAAACAGGGCTGCATGTAGTCCATTGTACAACAAACAAGCTGTACCACTTCCAGTAGGTAACACTGCAAATATGCAGGCACTATGCACATGTACATGGAAATACACGGGTCAGATGGCTAGGGTCCAGTCTCAGCGCACACAAGTGTACAGACCATGTACTGTCAGGATGTACAATAACTGGATGGAAACCCATGTGCTCATACCTGCAGTAATACACATGTCAAATAACAGACACTGAGCCTTCACTCAGTGGTTCCATACTGCCACCACAGTATCCCTGACATATATGGGGACTCTCCCTCCTGTGACAGTTAGTTTTGTGTGTTGGGGCTGTCTAGCATGGTATGAGATGTGAGCTTGCAGTGCTAGGGTGCTTCTGTGTGTTCTGTACCAGTCGTGTAGTACTGCACACATATCAACATCCTCAAACATCCGCATTGCAGAGTCCAGTGTGGGCAACATGCCACTTGCAGTTTACATGTCCATCATTGCGTATTACTACATTCATTACTTTATCCCCTGTGCTACCTATGTAATTAGCCTTCTGTTGACATCATTACCACCAGTATGCCAACATGTGCAGATGATACACTATGGTACTTACCATGGGTGTAGACAACAGTACATGGCAATCACACCCTTACTGCATCAGGCATGCTGTGATATAACCACAATTAATTCAGCACACAGTACTGTTAACAACATGATACTATTACTACACATCTATGTGGTCACCCTGTGCATCAGCAACATGTTAACCTGTACCTGCACAGTTGTTACAGATTGCAGGAGGTGGCACAGTTTCATCATATGCACAGGGTGTGAACTTGGTATGCCTGAGTCAGCCACCGATACCACCGATTGACATGTATGTGTATGTGTGTTGGTGAGGGACAGCAGTAGAAGGTGGGGCAATGTTGATGCAGTGTATGCGGTAGCCCTAGGTGTTGTCAATTCGCATGTGTGTATGGATGCACACAGTTCCACCTCATGGCTGCCATATACTGGTGTTTGTGGACAGCCACAGACTGTACCTGCCAGGTCATACAGATCAGTGTCTCTGGCCACAGACACGGTACCTGTGCCTTGCAGGGGTGCTACGGACCGTATCTGGTACCAACCCAGACTGGGTACTGTCATCAGAAGCAGGTGTTCGTTGACTGGACACAGATCCCTGTCGGGCCTGGCCAGAGCCACGTGCACGTGGTCTCCTGGGGCAGTCTGATGACAGCACAGACCCAGCATTGCTGGGGCTGCTGCTGGCACTACGGGGGCGGCCGCGGCCCGGTTGTCGTCTGCGATGACTGCCAGCTGCTGCTGTTGCTGGCATACGGCCACGTCGACGCCTCAACCATCCACCATCGCCCTGGCTCATGGACATGTAGTTGTGGAACCGGTCTAATATGTCCCCACAATGTCTGTCTATGACATTGGTGAAATCACGGATGGCAGCCGCAATGTCACGCATACTGTCAGTCATGGCTGTGCGACATGCTGTCAGCTCCCTCAGACCCTGTCTGGTGTACCGTTCCATACGTGTCTGTGCCTGCATGACAGCCTGAAACATAGCTGAGGTTGTAAGACCTCTGTGGGCATGTCTGACAGGGGCAGTACGCCCACAGATGCTCCCACGAGAACCCCTGGTCATCTGTGTGTGCGGTACCATCTCTGGGCCATTCCCATGGCTGCTGTGTGGGGAGGCATGTGCCACAGATACCACATTACTCTGGTCAATGCCCACTGTATGCTGTCAATCACCTAGGGACATTGGTGACAAAGGGTGTATTGGCAGGATAACTGTGCGTATTGATGGGGTCGGCAGCTGTGTACTGTCAATCGGCTGACCAATGGCGGACCCTGGCATACCTTCCTGTGCCATTACACAGATGTCATCATTATCAGTACCCATGACACCTGATTCAGATTCCCTGCTACATGACACCAGAGCAGCACCAGAACCTGTGGGAGGGAAACAGGAAACGCAGTTTACAATGTCTACACATTACCAGTGATGCACACATGCACATGCACACATGCGCACATGCACACATGCACACATGCGCACATGCACAGGTGCACACATGTGCACATGCACACATGCA
This sequence comes from Protopterus annectens, assembly GCF_019279795.1. Lineage (NCBI taxonomy): Eukaryota > Metazoa > Chordata > Ceratodontiformes > Protopteridae > Protopterus > Protopterus annectens. Next base: position 918,635,014 of record NC_056746.1, on the reverse strand, counting down.
CACATGCACAGGTGCACACATGCACACATGCACGCATGCACAGGTGCACACATGCACACATGCACACATGCGCACATGCACACGTGCACACATGCACAGGTGCACACATGCACACATGCACACATGCACAGGTGCACACATGCACACATGCACACATGCGCACATGCACAGGTGCACACATGCACACATGCACACGTGCACAGGTGCACACATGCACACATGCACAGGTGCACACATGCACACATGCACACAGTTTCACACAATTGTACAGTACTCAGTATGCATGATATCAACACACAGACACACCTACATGCATACAAAGAGCACTACTAAGTGAGCCTAATATTACTATTACTATCAAGACTATTACAGGAATTGTTAATACACACTCACCAACATGGATAGGCTGCATTGCTGTTACACCGGAGGGACCTGCAGACGTGACGAAACTAATGTCAGTGGGCACAACTGTGCCATTGTTACTGAGTATGATACAGGTCAGTAGTACAACAGTCACCTTTCAGAGGTCAGCTGCTAATATTGAGGATATCACACTTGCACATTAAATACTATGATGACAGCTACAAACCAAGGACACACCTCACACATGCATTAACTACCAGTGTACACAACAGTCAACTATACATATGGCATATTACCTGCACGTTCACTGTCTTGCTGCTGCGTGGCTCCAGCCTCCATCATAATGCATGTCTGCTGTTGTTGTTGTTGCTGGCGGACTAGAGCCACTACACTCATGAGTAGTCCCTCCAGTCTGGTGAGTGGGGGATGTGTAGCCACCCCACCACCTGTGGCGACCTGTTGCCTGTGGATATCCGACGCACGCTGACGGACATTTCTGATTAAATCACTGCAGTGATGTCGTACCTGCTCATATGTCCTATTATGCATGCCTATGTCATTTACCCGACGGACCAGGTCTTGCCACAGTGCAGCCCTCTCCTGCTGATTCTGGCTGGTGTGGGAAAAGAGTATTGCATAATCCCGCACCAGGCTCTGGTGTATCTCCTCATCCTCAGCTGTGGAGTAAGTGGGATTCCGTGGGTGAGCCATGTACCTGAAAAAGAAAATAACCTGATATCAGCAATATATGTCAGCAGAATTTGGCACACATACTACACATGTGTAGCTCTTTACCAAGGGCTTTAAATTTGTCCCTAATAGATGTAGTAACATAGTTCACACTATTTTGGACCTGAAATTGCTTATACGTAAACTAAATTTAGAGAACTTGTTGGGGGGAACGTCAGGGACCCCTAGTTTGCATTTGAGAAAGTCCAGTACTTTTAACCCCCCTCTTCATCCCCAACTCAAGAACTTGGAACATAGAATTGAGCAGCAATTCAGAAAAGAATTAGGTAAGGACAAGTATGTAGCTAATTTAAGCCAGGAAGAAAGTGTATTACTTCACAATTTGAGTCATGTTCTCTCTCTGAGGGTTATGGAACCCGACAAGGGTGGGGGGACGGTGTTGATGGACCAAAATTTATATCGGGCTAAAATGTACAATATTTTACATGACTACAACAAATATAATTCTGCCTCTATTCATGAAATTAATTTATCATACCATAAGATAGATTTGGCCATCAAAGACCTGGTGGATCAGGAAGTCATTGAAATGGACATTTTTGCCTATCTCAACAACACAGATCCTAGGGTACCCACGATTTTTGGGGTGCCCAAGATACACAAAAATCCATCTGACCCACCCTTGAGACCCATTGTGGCGGCACAAGGGTCCAAGACACATAATATTTCAAATTCTTGGATTGGAAATTGAAGGAATTGTGGGGGAGACAGGACTATATTCTCAAAGACTCTTGGGACTTTTTATGCAATGTCCATACCCATTTATTTAGAAATGAGGTTATATTTCTTACCATAGATGTGGTAGACCTTTTTTCAGTTATTCCATCAGACATTGGGTTGGAATGGATAGAGGAGGCCCTATGGGAATGTCCTGATGTTACCACCAATGATGTACACATGGTTATTGAACTCCTAGGTTTGGTGTTAAACAATTTTCTTTTCTTTTCTGGAGATTATTTCCAGCAGATCTCTGGTGTTTCTATGGGTGCCAACTGTGCCCCTACTTATGCTGATATTGTATTGTCAATATGGGAAAAGAAATTTGTGGTTAACAGCGAATTTTCTATCTATTGGAACTACTACTGCAGGTTTCTGGATGATATATGTATTTTTTGGAATGGGCCGGTTGGTTGTATTGATGATTTTATCAATTATATTAACACAACCACGACCTTCCTAAAATTTACACATCATATATCCCACAATAGTGTTAACTATTTGGATGTGACTCTTATTAAGGATGGTGATGGGGCCAAGTCCTGTATATACAGAAAGCCCACATTTTCTAACAGTTACATCCATTCTCAGAGTTCACATCCCAGATTTCAGAAAAGAGGAATTGTGAAAGGTCAGTTTGTCAGGGTATCCCGGATGACTTCACAGGACCGAGATTTTAGAGATGAGTGTGACAAACTTACATCCCTATTTCTGGAACGGGGGTATCCCATAGGTCTGATACAATCAGTTCGGGAAGAAGTTGTGGCTGCCCGTACTACTAGATTCAGTCCTATCTTGGGTAGGGGCACTGGAGAAACTGATGGACATATGCAAAAGGAAACTGTTTGTCCATTCTCCAGTAATTTTGCCTTTATAACTGATTTTAGTACTAATGCAACACACATTAGGAAAATTGTAGAAAAGGAATGGCAATCGTTCCAGGATTTTACGGACCTGAGTCATCTCAAGGGTAAGAACCTGAAAACAGTTTTCAGGAGAGGGGTTAATATCAAAAGGGTATTGGAACAACATGAACAACCCGTACGGTCCTTCCGTATGAGGAAAGGGACTTACAAATGTGGTCGTTGTTCCTTATGTAAATATATAATGCATGACCACCATGTATATTTAGAAAGTAGGAACAGGGACATTAAAGCCTTAGATTATTCCAACTGTTTGTACACTGGGGTAGTTTATTTGGCCCTTTGTCAGTTGTGCCAGGCATTTTATATCGGTAAAACTGAAAGACAGCTAAGACGTCGCATATATGAACATCAATATGACATGATTAAATTAAATAGTAAAAATGCATTGTACAGGCATTCTATTGACTGTGAGGGGGCTAGGTTTCTGTTTTTTGTGTTGGAAACTGTTCCCAAAGACATCGGGGAGGACCCTGGGAAGCCAAGTTAGCTCATAGAGAGACCTTTTGGCAGATTCTTTTAGAATCTAACAAATTTCCGGGTCTCAATGACTTTATCTCCATTGCCCCCTGCCTTAAACTTAAGGCAGGACGTATATAATGCAGAGTTTGAAATCTAAAGTGATTTAGTTTATCTAATATTTATGTAATCATTTTTATTGACACTCTGGAATATGAGTATGAAATGTTAATTGATTTCATCTATTTATTATTGTTTTTCATGATCATATATTATATATATATTCCACTATATATTATTTTAACATTTTCAACATTGTGAGGTTACATTGGTTTTATGATTTCTAACGTACTGCATTGGATGTTTATGTCATCATTTTAATACTGCGTTTTTAATTAATTAGACATTGTAGGTAGAGTTTTTTGTATTTTAACATAGCTTAAACCAATATACATATTTACTTTTAATTGGATTATTGGATAATTGTGCTACTTTATGGAGTATGGGAAGTATTTAAACAGCAGAGTTGCACAAGAATTTATCTGATGAAGTTGTTTTTTCGACGAAAACGTGCTTGTACTTTTGTGACGTTAATGAACTTGGCTGGAATTGTAGTACCTTATTGTGAGCATCTATCGAGTGGTGGAGGTTATCAGGACTGGTATAGCTGTTTTGCTTTGGTTGGTGTTTGTGCTTACAGCGTTTCTTTTTTGTGGTACACATACTACACATGCTACTCGACTGTTATGATACAACATATCTCACATATATAGCATCTGTCTGTCTATTGGTGGATACACATGTAAATGGCCAGGTATCAGTGCTCAGCCAGCAACTGTGCAACAGTACCTGGCACACTCCATACGACATACTACCAAACCATAGCAGTCAGAACACTGATTCAGGTCAAGAGCACCTCCTCACTCTGGGGGTTTGTATCTAGGTACTGTATGGCCTACATCATCAACTACTATGAGCTGACCACACACTAATTGCCCTGGATATACATATCCCACCTCCACCACCAGCACAAACGACTATAGTGAATAACATTACAGATGCAAACTTTACACTTTGTAACAGTGACATGGTATCCTTTCAGCCCACTGGGCCAGTGGCAGATACAACCCACAATGCTGACCCCTACACAATTGCTTTCTACAGACATCTCCGAGAATGCATGGATCATGCAATCCCATATATGACCAAGACACTCTCCACAAAGGGACAGCATCCTGTCTGGTGGACTCCAGCCATAGACAGATTGTATTACAGAAGATGGAAGCTACTGCAAGACAGAGCATAATTCCATAAAGGGAGGGCATGTCTGAGCAGCACTAGTAAGGATCTATTTTACATCATACAAACATCCATGGGCAACTTTGAGAGGGAAATCAAGAGGGACACTACAGATAACCAGAAGGCCTTCTTCAGTTATGTTAGCAACCTGGTCAGAATCCATCCTCTATGCCCATAGTTAGTACACAAAAACAAATATTTCACTGACACCACAGATATTGACAATATTGTGGCAGACAGGTTCAGTGCAGGTGTCACCCCGCCCTCTCCCCCAAAATAAGACATAGTTATCCCAGCTGACTGTCACCTCCCTGTCATCACAGACGTCCAGGTGAGAGCCGCCCTCAGGAAAGCAGAATACACAACATGACTGGGACCTGATGGTATCCCCAGTTGCATGCTACATAAACTCTGACAGGAGCTAAACACACATATAGAAGTGCTATGTAACACTAGCCTGACTACAGGATATGTACCTGTACACTGGCGCACAGCAGCAGTGGTTCCACTCCACGAAGGAGGCACCTCAACATACCAATACAATACAACACAATACATTACATTACATTACAATACAATACTATACAATATGCTATTGCCCCTGGGACTACAGCAGCATACTGTTCTGCTACCCTGACCATTGTGACACATGTGGTGTGATGGTACCTGCTGCTGTCACACAGTTACACAGGGTGACTCATATGGCATATTACCTATCTGACTAACATTCAGCAGGGGTATGTGTGACATGTACTCATGGGGAGTCTTGCTTCTTAACACTGTGTGGTTTATTGCAGGGTATGTCTTATCTGTGGGTAGGAACTTTTACCTCCACATGTGCTCTCTATTGCAGTGGCATGGACGACACACAGGAGTCATTTAGGTTGTGGATGGTGTGAGGTGTTACTATGGTTGTTGGACATCTGTCATGGGTGTGACTTATGTATGTAAATCTGGGAGTGGTAACCTCTATGTGGGTAGTATATGTGTACTCTGTGGTGTTGTCAGTCACTGTGCATTGGTAATGTGTTTGAGTGCATTGTCACAGTGTTGTACATGTCACTGTGTCCTTCTCCATATCTGTAGCTGTCATGTGAGGTCCATACCATGGCATCCATTATGTGGTGTGGAGGGGTACACCGACCTACATGTCCATAGCTGACACACCATGTCTGCTGACACATACCATGTGCAGGTATTCCAGGAATAGTGTGCCACTGTGAATATCATTGGGGCCACTATTGTACACATTTATCACGCTGTTCACCCCTGACACATGCAGTGGTGGGCAGCTAATCACATATCTGGTGGTTACTGGTGTAGGTGATTTGAAATGTGGTATGGTACTCTGGTTTTGACACTGGTGTTCACTCCATGCCTTTGTCACCAGGCACCTGTTGCAATACATCTGTACACATGTGCATCACTCAGAATTTATATACATCTCTCTCTCTCTCTCTATATATATATATATATATGTATAGAGATATATCTATATGTATATATATATATATATATATATATATATATATATATATATATATATATATATATATAGATATATATATATATATATACATGTCTGTATACATATACACATATATATATATTGATGTACATATATTGCTATAGATGTGGAGAGGGGGGGACACAGAGGGGTGAAAGTGACAGGGGGCGTGGGACAGGGCGTGTTGAGGTCGTCATATACAGTCATACCTGTAGATAGTCAGATCAGTCTGTCTATGTATATGTATCTACATATATCTATATCTGTATGTGTGCATTACATATATATGTTTGTACATATTCTATCTATCTACATCTGTCTATGTATTCCTACATCCCTCTCTATGTATGCATACATATATGCATATCATATATATATATATATATATACATATATATATATATATATATATATATATATATATATATATATATATATATACATACATACATATGTTGACATACATACGTATCCATATGATAGACAGGTATATCAACATGTTTGTCGACCATACTGTATACACACACTAACATACTGCTAAACATACATAACTGTGAAACCTACTTTGTACATTACACTACAACCTACGGTCAACCTACATTGATATGTGCACATAGATGCTCTCACATACAAATGTATGTACAGCCTTCACTGATAGTTGCTGTATGTCCCCTGCCCTTTACACATCTTCATATACATATGGATACAGACCAATGACACATATGGAGGGTTCACAGTATGTACACCTTTATAGTATTACTTTACATTACCTGTGTTTGTCACAGCTGCTTGTGTTGCCATCTGGTTTTCTGTCCTGCTGCTCCACTTTCCAGTTGTCAGCTTTCAGGTGGCTGTTGCTGAACAGTTTTGTTTGTGTCTGCTTAATTTCAATTTTCTCTGTCTCTGACTCTGTCTCTCTCTCTCTCTCTGTCTGTCTGTCTGTCTGTCTCTCACGTCCTCCTCAGGGTGCAATGAAAGTATTGCATGTGTGGACTGGGAGTACAGCATACTTTGGTACGTATCTGCATATGCCCATGTGATGGCCTCTGCACCAATTGTTAGCCAGCATTTGCTAATTGCATGCAGCCAGTTGTGTACTGATTGCAGTTCTCACTGTGTTTTCAGAACAGTGCTATAAAAAGGTATGTGAGATAGGCATAGCCCTTTCAGATTTTAAGGACAGGGACCATGCTGTTATGCTGTGGACAATGTTCTGTGAGTGTAAAGGTTGGTATCTCTCTCATATTTCCAGCTGTGTTGTAGATTAACATTCCTCCATTCATTTCTCCAGTTTCCTGTACTAACTGTGTATGTACACTGACACCTACAACTACTACTACTGTTAATGTGTGTGTGTGTGTGTGTGCTTTCCTTTCACTTTTGCTTGCACTTTGTTGCTAAGGCTTCAATATTTGCCCTTTACAGTCACTACTTGTATGCCTGCTAGGTGTCCTGACTGTAGTGTGCTGCTGTAGCTTTCCTATTTTCCATGTACATTCACACCTTGGAATGCTTGCTATATCTGCTAGGGTGTTATAGCATGTAGTGTGGTGTGGCCACGGTGTTGGGCTTGACATCTATTAGGGTGTTTGAGTATGCTGCTGAGAAGGCCCCAGAGACTCTCAGGTTCATCTGTTATCTGCTTCATGGAATGGTACATATCAGTGGGGTACACCCATTAAATTGTCTGGTATGCTGCAGTTGTGACTGTGGGTTAACATGAGCATATGTATTACTACACTTATTCTGCCATGCAAGTGGTGAATACTTTCAGGACTCCATAGTTACCATTGCATGTGTTGTTACACCTTTCTGCCTACTGTTTGCACATTTCACATGGAGTCTGTGGGGCATCCCTGTAAGTCATTCACTGTTGCTATGTCTAGGCTCTTAACTATTCAAATATGGTGGTGTCAGACCTCTCATGTGTACAAATATTTGCAGGTTGTCCACATTTCTGCCTCATATTTTGGTCAATATCTCATGCACAGCTTTTTCTGGCAAATCACTCTGGGCTCAAGTCAGAATATAGTGACAAACATTCAAGTTTCAGACTTCATACCCTTCCAAACATCCCACAAAATGCAGACCCTGTTACTCTCTGAACTGTCTGCATTTGTTGTAACATTATTTGTAATGTGTCCCTGGTTTTGGGCCTTTGCTCCACATATTTTATTACTTGGTCCGGATGTGTTCCTATAAGAGGTTGTGGGGTATGGGCAGTGATTATCCTGCTGTGAGTATGTGTGTGGCTTGCAAGGTGCTATAGTGACATTATTACCTACTAGCTACCAACTAGCATGGTTGTTTCTGTTCACACACTACTATTATGGAAATCCACTAGTTTTGACAGTAATTCTAAATGACATGCTTTGTGCACTACATATCCTATATTCCCTTTACATTCATTCCTACTATTACATGATATATTTATTTTAGCACAATGTTGTTGTATAAGAGTCATGGCTTAGTGGTAAGTCATGCAGACTACTGTTTCCAAGGTTCTGGGTTCGGGACTGCCAGTGGGATTTTATTTTGCTTCTGAACTGGCTACAGGACCTGTCAATCAAAGTGACTAAGGCACTTTTAAGCAGTTGTAACCGGGTTAGCGCTGGTTTGCGCAGAGCTCACGCATGTGCACTGGCGTTTAGCTCCGCGCACACAAGCGCACACCCGCTTACAACCGCTTAAACGTGCTTACTCTTGCGCACACCCGTGCTATTTTCTTTGAAAGAAATGAAAATGGGGAGACAGGAAAGTGGTGAAAAAGGGGTCACAAAGAGGGTAAGACAGTAGGGAAACAAGCTTCGGTTTTGCAGGAGGGATATAGGTAAGGCCCATAGCTGCCCATTCCTTCATCAGCAACAGCTGTGCCTATGTTTGTAATTTGTTGTGACATTTGATACCTTCCACCCCTGAGAGAGGTGTAAGGACAACAGTAATACTTGTTGTACAGCCGATTGTAATTGATAGTTTCCATGTCTGGTAGACATATGTGTGGAATGGGCAGCTATGTATGGGGCGTAATTTTTTTGTGGGTACAAAGTGCCCTTTTTTTTTTTTTTTCAGGTGAGAGTGGTATGTCAGGTGAAGGAAGTCGGTACAGCTGGGGAGGTAGGTTGGATAGGTAAACAGACAAGACAAACAAGACGCATACAGGGGCGGTGTATGACACGTGTGGGGGGGTTACACAATTGACGGAGACGGAGGTTTGGATATCCAGAGCCCATGAGCCCACAGATGGCAACAGTGGAACTGATATCCCCACCCATAGGCATTTGCCACTGTTCTTTCACTGCCCAGGATGGGGCTGTGCTGGGGCTGTGTAGGCCGGGCAACAGGCATGCCCGTAAGTTGTGCCACCCGTGCCTCAAGCTGGTGTAGGGGCTCGAGAACAGAGTCCCGAATTTCCCTACGCACCACAGTCCGGACGCTATGGAGGGTGAGTGGTGGTTCTCCTCTGGCCACACTTGCAGAGGGGGGGCAAGCCCCATCCCCTGCAGCGCTTCCACCTGCAGGTGGCACAGGGCCACCGGAGGAGGGTCCAGACTCGGCACTAGTGCCAGGTGCACTCGCCAGCTGAGGTGGGAGAGGTGGGTCCGCTGGAACCTGCCTTCCCTGTCGTCCTATGTTTTGCATTATGTCATGACAGTTTGGGTTAGTGACATATAATACCATTCACAATTAGTTGTAACAGCATGCATTAGTATTCCCATTAACCAAACACCCAGATATTCACACCATTGAACAGCGTGCATAACACATGCATAATTTGAACAGCAATACACAGTCCAACAACATGCAGGGTTAATTGATGGCAACAGGCCATCAGGTTTGGATGTATGAACAGGGCAGATGCATCAACGGACATGCAAATATATATGACCCAACAGGACAAACGTCCAGGAGTGTTAATTGTGATTGCACATACCATTTTCACGTGGAATGGGTTATATGTGGTTATAGGGTGGGGTGAAGAAAATAATATTTACACCTTCAAATACCAATACATATGCTGTACAGTTCTAATAGCTACAGATATATACACACTACTGTTCTAACTACAGTTTCCTATATGATAACTATTTCAACTTGGTGATAGGACTGTTACTGCAACATCAATATACATTTTATTGTTCTTCATACACATTTCATATCTAGCTTTGTTCAGCTACATCATCCTGCTACATTTGCTTTATATAGCTGTAGACAAGTGTGGATGTTTGGTATATCAGACAATCATACTATCTGCATATTGCAGACTAAGAGCAACATATCCAGATTTTGGGATACACATTCCAGATGCAGCAACACTTTGAACAGATTTTGCTGTTTGGTTTTGATTCTCACATGCATTTCATTCTGTCTTGACTGCAGTGTACTTTATACAGGGGTTATTACTACTGTATTGCTGGATTCATGACACTTTCTCACACTCTCTCACTTGTTTTCATTTTACTATTCAGGATGGTACTTACTTCTAGGCTTTATTGACATGTTTTACCTGTAGTTATTACAATCCTTTCCAGCAGTCTCACTTCTGTCATGTTTCAGTATTTCAACAGGGATATATTTCACACATGTGATTTCATCATCTTCTGCAGCTATACTTTTCAGCCTGCTGCAGGTTGTGTACTATTTTCTTACAGGTGGGACATTTTTATTTCAGAATTTATGTCAGACATTTTCATTTTTCTGTTTGGCTTACAGGCTGAAACACACTTTTGTAATCAAGCAATACTTGCAGACACTTTCACACCGTTACTTGTACATTTTATTCCTTAGTGACTACACTGCACTCTTTTGCTGACTGTCATAATTTTATATTTCTTTACAGTTACTGGTAGTTGATTACTGACCTGCCTGGTGGCGCAACCGCACCAGCCTATCGCCATAGGCTCTGCGGTTCGCAGAATGGACACCTGCAGCTGTAATATAAATGAAGTAATATTGGAATACACATCTCCATAATATCAGCTAGTTTCATTTCTTACATACATAATTAAATGTAACTTACGCAGTAGTGGGGCATTGGGCATTTGCCGGGCCTCCTGGATCCAAAGGTTCAGTTGGTCCTGCTTGCGTCTCTTCAGGTCTGCATGGTGGTGACGGACCTGCTCACCAGTCCTTGGAATCCCTGTGGCACTGGTGAGATCATGAGCCAACCGGTCCCACGCCTCAGCCCTGTATGCTCCCCAGAGGACCTGGCCCTGCATGAGTTGGGCCTCATGATTGTGGACTAGGAGCCAGACCATGTACCTGGACTCCTCAATGCCCCACCTCTGTGCTCGAAAGCAGCTACCCTCTTCTACTCCTGTCATTCTGCCTGCAGTTCAGTTCTACAATCGTTTATGCAGTGTATTCCCGCCTATGTGGCTTATATAGTCCGTTTTTCCCGCACATATCTGTGATTGGCCATTTTGGAATTGTATCAACTTCAGTAAACCTGCATTGTCATGCTCCAGTTTGTATTCATTCCTATATATTAGCTATTATTGCATTTATAGGTACTGCTGTCATGGCTTAGTGGTTTGGTACCTTGACTATGGTGTATAGTATCCTGGGTTCGAACCTGGCCACTACTTTTTATTTTTCATGACTGTCTAGACATGCTGAGGGGTGTGTCTGTGTAAAGGCAGTTTTGATACGGCTTGCTCAATGTTGCCCGTTGGTTAGCTTGTTTGCGCGGTGCGCAGCTCCGCGCAAACGGGGTACACTGGTTTAAGCCTCATTTGGCTATCGGCACGCATATTACACTCAGCTGAGCTAGGGGCACTTTGATTCAGCGTGTTAAACCACTGCTCAGCTACAGGCACTCATTTTGCACCAGTTAAACCACTGCTCACGTACGGGCAGATGCACTCACCCTGTTAAACTGTAGCTCAGCTATGGGCACATCTGGCATTTTTTATTCTTTTGTTACCTCACATTTCTTCAATATAAATGGGCTATTTCATTACATTTTACATAAAATGTGGTTTTATGTGTACATATTTGTCAGGGACTTGTTTCGTGCTTATTTTGCTAAAAATAAAAATTGGTGCTGTGGGGGCTCGAACCATGAATGCCTGCTCTTCTACTTTGCATATTTAGTTCTTATATGCTTTCCCACTGACTGCTAACTGTAGCTGCGCTACAGGCACGCCCGTGCAAACGAGCGCACTCACGGTTAAACATTTTTACAATTTAAAAAAAATATATAACATGTTTATTTATAGACCTATAGACCTATAGTTAATGAAGTTCCCAATATACTTCTAGACTCCTTTCAGTTAATACAATTTCTGAAAGGATTCAAGTTATAAAAAGATATATCCAAATATTTATTGGTAACCATGGATGTACGAAATTTATTTACGTGCATACCGAATGAGCTGGGTCTCCAGGCTATAAGAGAAATTATGCTAACATATTCTCATTACAGCAACAACAGACAGATTTTGGTCAATTATTTACTGGAGATTATACTCAACAATAATATTTTTATGTTCAAAGATAATTATTATCTTCAGAAATGGGGGGTTGCCATGGGCACCCCCTGTGCGAATAGTTACGCAAACCTTGTTGTTTATGAATGGAAAAGCAATTTCCTTTTCAAACATAGTCAATACAGCAATATCAAGCTTTACAAAAGATTTGTGGACATGCTCTTTCATCTGGGAAGGCAGTGAAGTTGACTGTATCCAGTTCATTAAGGACATTGAAATCACCAGTCCCTTTCTAAGGTTTACTGTAGAAACTTCACAAGTAGAGGTTCATTTCCTGGACCTAACTTTGAAGTTTGATACAAAAGGAATGATCAACACTTCACTTTACAGAAAACCAACCTGGAGAAATTCCTTATTAAAATTTGAAAGTATGCATCCCAGACACACCTTCCCAGGAATCGTCACCAGTCAATTTAACAGAATAGCTAGGATTTGCTCAGACAAGGATGAGTTATTACATGAAGCAGAACAGCTAGAACTATTATTCAAGGACAGAGGCTACAACGTTAATTTCATTAGAAAATGTAAACAGCAGGTGCTAGGTAATGCAACATTAGATACTGACACTACAACTCATGGTGGTCATCAAGTTCTTTTCACAACCTATAATAAAAATGATAAGTTTACAGAGAAGCTGTCTTTTACTATGAAATATACAAGCGATGTTGTTTTTCTTAGGAATGTAATTAGAAAAAACTGGAATGTACTTATTATGGATCCCTGTACTAAGAATATTGTTGGTGAACATCTAAGATTTAGCTATAAAAATTGCAATAATCTTAAATAATCTTATGCATTGAAAAACATAACTTGCAAAACAATGTTACACCTCCTAAATGTGGGACCTATCCTTGCGGCCATTGCCACATGTGTCTGTATATTTCAAAGAAACAGATTTTTGAACATCCAGAGGGTTTGTACACATTCACTCCCAATAGTTACTTTAGTTGTGATAGCACTAATCTTATATATCTCGCTACATGTGAACGCTGTGATGCATTCTATGTAGGACTCACTAAGAGGAGACTAAGAGACAGGGTGTACAATCACCATTATGATATCAAAAAAGGAAATGAACAGAACGCACTAGCGAAACATGTACATGAGTTCAATTCACACTGTTTTAGTTTTAAAGTTCTACAATTGGTTGTTGAAAACACTAGAGGAGGTGATAATATTAACCATTTGGCTTGTATTGAGCTCAAATGGATATTTCTGTTAAAAGCACACGTCAGTCCAGGCATTAATCAATTTGTCTCAATTAAACCTATATTGAACAACAGGCCTTTATGATTTAAATATAAGTCAATAGTACATATTTATTTTATTTATGCACAGACGTAGTTGTTGTTTTGTCTACGTCTTAACATCATAATTTATATTCTATAATGACACGTTATATATATAGTTTTTCTATAATGATTTTTATATTGAGACTATTATTCACTGCATATTTTTTATTGGTAGATTTGTTAAATTATTCATAAATCTATCTGCAATATATTTTTTACATTTTTTATGCATACTAATATATGTGATTTGTTAGGCTACTTTTTCCATTGATACTTTTATTATAAAGAGCAACTTTTTTATAGCTATATAATCATTTTTTAACATATAAAATGAATAGTGCCACATTATTCTGTACTGAGTTTTTTTCTTTAACTGGGGATCTTATTAACTAACTCATATGTCTCTCACTCGATATTTGTTTTTTATCTGTGAGAGACGTGTGTGTATATATATATGAATAAACATACATCAGTTTTACATGTAGTTGTCTTGTTAGATCTTAACCACATGTTTTTTACTTATATAATCTGGTGATTGTTTCTTATATATAAAGTCTCATGATACATTAGGTTACTGAAGTTCAACAGCATCAGTTATTTTTGCAACATAACATGATATTTTATATTCAAATGGCATTAAGGTAACACCATGAACTGCTTATTATTAACTTCACAGATTTTTCCCAATTGAAGTATGAATCTTATTTTATTGTTTAATGCTTCCTTATATATTTTTAACATCCCCCATCCAAATTTAATCATAGCATCGAATATTGCGCTACTGTTTTGTATATATACATTGTACTTATCAGAATGAAATATCGTTGTTACAACGTGACTGAATCAATTGATTGTTCAACAAGATATTGCACAGTTGTTAACCAAGGGGAATATTTCAGATGATGGGATTTTTATTACCATTGATTTTATCTACAGTGTTGAGCAGGATTGGACGTCACAGTTTAATTTTTCCTATTTGTTCTTGATTATGTGGTTTCAAGCTAGGTTTTGCGTATATGTTTGTTAGTTTATGCGCATTATGTGCTTGATGCAAGCTTGAAATGTTGTTCTTATTGCTTGCACAGTGAATATTTTGCACCTAGAGATGTATTGGACAGTGTTTAATTTCTTTGATCATTTCATTCTATATTTTACAAATAGCACGAGTACCCAATATATTTAAGCACTTGGAGCACTTTAGTTGTCAGCTAATTAATCAATTGATTAATCAATTATTTGATTGTTTGGCTTGCCCGCCAAACTTTGTATAAAAATGTGTTCCTTTTACTTACAATTGAATCTGAAGAAGCGTAATTCCACTACGCGAAAGCGCTCATTTCTTGGTTTTGCAATAAAAGACGTTTTTTATATTACAAACGGAGGTGTTCATTCGTGGTGATTCCTTCTATATCTGTTGCTATGTTTATTTATATATTTTCTGTTCATAGTCTGTGGGGGCATGTGTTGTGTTGTGTTTATTCACATTTCCGTGGACTCTGTCGTGGGTGTTTACTTTGGGCACTTTTACTCTTCTGGGGGTGTGTCCGCTTACAGGGCTCGGCCTATGGACACACCCCCTACTGTCTTACATGGACCGTGTTAGCCTTAGGTGTGATTCAGCATGCCCTCATGAATATGCAGAGCATGCTGACATCACTCCGTTTAACTGCAGCCTCCGTGTAAGAGTTATAACTCTTACACTGAGGCTTCGTGAATCCTGCCCAATATCAATGTCTACTTATTGTATAAGCAATTAATATTTACATGAAAGATAGATGACAAGCAATTCAGTCCGAGTAAAGTAGGATGTATCACATATAAAACTTCAGTAAAAGATTACAGCATAGTTATTTAACATTCAGCTATATTTATATTCACCCTTATTGATGAAGTCTTTCAAAACTTATTACTTAATATAAATATATGGTAATAATATTTATACTGAATGTTTATAATACAATGTATTTTACTGGATATATTAAAAGTTATATTTCATTGTTTGCCAGCATTTAAGTAATCACTTTGTTTGTTGCTAACTTAGTTAAATCATCAAGTTTGTTTTATGTGAACATTGATGAGAATTAGTGCATTTTAATTATCAGTGCATCTCTCTTCCCCCCATTTCCTACACATAAGGATTTTCATATCTGTCATTTCTTATTATAAAATGAGTGAAATTATAGGTTTAAAACAGGAAATTCACTTATTGTGATTAATGATTACAAATTCATTTTCCATATTCATAAATTGCCATTTTATGGCATATACTGAAAGTTTTTAGATTTAAATGGCAACATTCTATTTTGTATAATCAGCAAAGGTTAAACTGAGTGATTATTGTCAATTTAATACTATTTGTTCAGAATGTGATTGTCACATTCTGTGACATTCCTAGTTCAGGCTTCTATTGTTTCTATTGTTTCCCTTGATCAACTTTGTCAGTTTGATGTCATGTATAAAACATTAGTTATCTTGGTAACAGCTTAAGTATTATGTATGGTCAAGATGGGTTACAAAATCACAATTCAAGTTAAAGCAATTATATGACCTGTTATGCACATTTATTTATATGAGTGTGTGTGTTTTTGGCTGTTGCTTAGTTATTTGAGAAACCACAAGCTGTAATGCTTATTCTTATTATTAGCTCCTTCCAAGCATGCTTATATAGTCCATAGACTTTAAATTATGAGACCCTTTTAGTTTCTTATTTGTTATAAGTATATTTACATCCTTACATACACACATATCAGTACTTCAAGCATGGGCAACAATGCCCATCCAGTTTTGCCAAAATGCTATTCATTAGTTGATGTGGTGTGTTTCCAGGTTGTTCTTAAAATATCCAAATCAATATTTGTCCTGTTCCATTTCACCAGCCTTTTCCTTGCAATGGCCACTCTGCCACAGTGAACCTCTCAAAACACCTTCCATTCCCACAGATATTTCCATGAAGGAAATCTGATGACTGTTTAGCACTTCCCGGCAACCCCAAGCACCCCTAGAATCAGCTATCCCCATATGCCCAACACATCCAAGCAAGCTCATCTCCCAGACCACTCCAAAGGGTACTGCATGAGACCAAGTGCTCTTAGTCTTTCACAATAACTCAAACTTCCACTCTTATGTAAGTCCTTAATGTGTCTGGACCAAAATACATTTTAAATATAAAATTGTGCTTATTATTTATTTATTTATTTTTTAACAAGAATCAACTTAATGAGCTAAATGAAGTATTGGGAGGCCATTAATATGTGTACGTGTGGTTTAAAACAGCCTTTTTATTATTTATATATATATATATATATATATATATATATATATATATATATATATATATTTTTTTTTTTTTTTTTAAACCAAAAACTTCATTGCCAAAAATCATCTTGGAAGCTCCTCAGAGCCATTAAGCATTATCGTCACTCTGTTTCCATTACCACAGCAACCTGGGAGTGTCTGTTCCTGTTAGCGTGTCTATGTACTGCATACTAGAGGCTCAGGATGCACCTGAAGCAAAGCTTCACTTCACTTCACTGCAACATAAAGCCTAAATTCCCTCCCTTTCAGCAAGGCAGCAGCCAGGAAAAGAACGGAGAGCAAACAGATTAAAAAAAAAAACTCTCAACAATCTGCCAGAACAAGAGATAACACATTATTCCAGCCTTCCCATTTCTCACTCAGCAGATGTATAAACAAACTATTCTCTTCCAAAATATCCCAAATCAAAGTTTTATCCACCCCTTCCCCTGGATCCAGGCTAAAGCACCAAATATCTCTTCCTAATGCACAAGCATCAGTAAACCTTGATTACAAGCCACAACCCACAGCTTCCCAGAGACAAAAACGGCAACATACAACAGCCGCATCCATACACACCACGTCAGGCTTAATCAAACAGCACCCAAAGCTATGACACCTGCCATAATTGACAGTAACTATGTTTAGACAGAATAATAATGACATTTGTACTAGCTGCCAGACACAGCTGCATCCAAGCACACCATATCAGGATTTATCAAACAGGACTCGTAGCTGTGATACCTACCATAATTGATATTAACTATATTTAGAGAGAATAATGATGACATTTGTACTAAGAGCTTGTTACTATTATTTAACCAGGATATACATGACATTTCTAAATCATACTTTAACTGAAGAAGGCATTAGTCTCCATGACAGCATTTTTTTTTCAAAACACTCTACTGTTACTGATATTATATATGATGTTAATTTGTTACATTTGAGCCTGAACTCTGATGAATGGTACCTTGTTGAATTAGTTAATTATTTTTTTTTAATTAGTATAAGTAAAATCAATGAAAAATGAACACGATAAGTATTCACTGAGTTCCAGAAGGGGAATAGAAACTTTTATTGTATTATATGTTGCTTTGTTTGGCTTATATATAATGTAAATAGTAACCCATATTGACCTACCTTTGTTTGTGAAGAATTATTGGACTCACTGAAAATTCTGAATAAATCATTACTGTTTCTCAGTTGTTTAAGAAAGCCTCCTTTTTTAAATAAAAACAGATGAAAAGTGATGCGCCATATCAGTTGATACTTTGAAAGATGTAGCTGTAAGAGTTATTTTTTTGGGACACCTATCTTGGAATCAGTTTTTTTTTTCTTCTTTCTAGCATAAGTCCAATGATTTGTTTATTTTATTCTTTTAAGAGTAGGGGGCCAACCATTCTATTTCTTCTGGGATAGACACTCCCCAGGATTCAGTAAGGTTCCATGCAGGAATAGCTTATTCCTGCAAGGAAGTGACCGTTTAGGAGCAGCACGGCAGCGCACCATGCATAGTAATGAAGGCATGCTGCCTCTGCTTCTAAACAGACATGGGGGCATGGACAAGTGCAGGGGGTGTGTCTGAGAGCAGAGCTCTCACAATACACACTCCCCTGCACTCAGGAAGTGCAGTTCGGCAATAACAATGAGCGAGAATGCTTATAGGAGGTTACATACCTCCCAACTGTACAAATCATTGCATAATGTCCACACATTTGTTGCCCATACAGTTGGCCTGTACCCCAGTTGCACCCTGAAATCACAGGACGATGTTAGGAATGAAGCCATGAAATAATGGCATACATATTAATGTCATACACCAAAATCCATCAGAAAACATATATTAAAACCAATCCTGTTACTCTAGCAACTGTCCCAAGTTTATAAAAGCAATAATTAAAACATGTCTGTAGTTGGACCTCATGTTGTCAGGCTTTGTCCAGATAATGTGCATTAAAACGTTGAGAGGTATGGGGGGATTGCTATGATGTCTGCCAAATGTGCAGATGCAGATGCATGCAGGACTCTACAGCAATAAGTGAAACCTGTCCCTTCCAAGAGAAAATAGCAGTAGAAATTTTTTTTTATCAAACAGATTAAATTTAATTGCTTAGCTACGCATACTGTAGCTTAAATGGCACAACAAGATAAATATCAAGATACATGCAAATGAAGCAGTACTGCAGTGTAGTGGTCAGAGTGTTCAACTTGCGAGCAGTCATTTCTGGTTCAATTCTCACTACAGTAAATTCCATTTTCCATGTCAAATCACTTTATGAACATTTTTTTGCCATATAGGTTTATAGGTTCATAGCTTGGTACTAGGCTATCGGCCCTAGGGCCTATACAAGCCTAGCCATTAAAATTCCCTGTCTATTTCTTCCCACACTATTTATTTCCCTGGACCCCTGTCTAACAGGGTGACTGACATGATCCCCAGGGTGAATTTCCTTTCTCCCATCCAATTGTCAGGGTTCCTTTTGAAGAGGGCTAAAGAGGCGCTCTGCTTGACATGTATAGGCAGGCTATTCAATAGTCTGGGGAGTCTCTGGGTCAGGAATCTATCCCTCCAGCATGTTTTGCTTATTGTGATGACAAGGTTTAGGATCCCTGGAGCATGTGGCTCTGACAGAGTGGGATTTCTTTAAGTGTAGCATGTCCAACAGTTCTGAGTTTGATATGGCCTTGTATGTTAAGCAGAGATCACCTCTGAGTAGACGATATGCAACAGAGTATAGCTGGAGTTTTTTAAGGCAGACAGCATAGGGCATCTGCTTTAGGCCTGTGATTCTTTTAGTGAGGTATTTCTGCGGCCTTTCCAGTTGTTGCAGATGTCTTGAGAGGTACATACCAAATGGGGCATTGTATTCTATAATGGGTCTAATGAGGGATGAGTACAGTGGGACAATGACCTCCTTTCTTCTGGATGAATAACCTACTAAATAACATATATTTGTGAACTGGAGTACTGCATTAAATGCAGATGTGAGGTGTTATTGTAACAATCTTGTAAAATCCACAGATAAACACAAGTGCCCCATACAGTATATGTACACATGGATCAGGGATAAGAATTGAAGGTATAATGTGTAATGAATGATAAATCCATAATGTGTCCAAATCCACCACCTTCCCAAGAGCCATGTTACATTTCTGTCTAAATTAGTGCATGGCTAAGCGGGAGTAAACACTTGTAAGCAGTAGTAAACGGGTTTAAGCCTGTTTGCACGGGGGTAAGCAATGCGCATACAGGTTAAGCAAGATTAAATCTAACTCTCTATAAGCATATTTAACCAGAAGTTAGCATTGCTTACCATCATGCAAACCCATGCAAACCCGCTTACAATTGCTTAAAAGTGCCTTAATCACTCTTTATACAACAGCTGCTGTTCTGCCAAGCAACAAAATAAATAGCCCTTGCAGGTCTTAAACCCAGAACCCTGTACACTATAGTCACAACAGTTAACCAGTAAGCCATCACAGCAGTATATAAGATTGAGATATTTCTAAACAGATCCTCACTATAAGAACATCAAAATTTACACGTGAAAGGAATCTATATACAGTTTTATGTTGTATAACCTACTACATAACATAAATATGTGAACTGGTGTACTGCATTAAGTCCAGATGTGAGGTGTCATTGTAATAAAGTGTTGAAATCTCCCAATAAACACAAGGACCCCATACAGTGTACGTTCACATGAATCATGGATACCAAACACATTTATAACATGTAATGAATGATACATCAATGCCAAACAGCAAATAGTGTGCACATTTAAAATTAAGCAATGCTAAGCATTGCACATCCCCTGCTTACTATGTGTAAGGAATGTGTAGGCCAGCTAAATCAGTTTGCCCATTGGTATACCCCTTTAAGCAATGCCGACCTTAGGTAAGCATGTTTGCCCATACTTAGCATTTTCAAAACTATCCAATCACAGCAAAGTGCAGGAAATCAGCCCTATTTAAACCCCACAGGCAGGAATACATCTCATAACTGGTTGCAGCTTCCTCCTACAGGCACTATGACCAGTGTGGGTGAAGGATTGTGCATCCAGCGCAGTGCTGGGGCATCCAGGAGTCCAAATTCAAGGCAGGACTCCATGTTAAAGACCATGACCAGAGACTGCTGCAGGACCAGTATCATGGTTCTCAATATAAAGCAGAAGCCTGGGACCATCTCATCCATGACCTCACCAGTGCCACTGGCATCCCTCAAACTGGTGAGCAGGTCAGGCATTACTATGCCGACCTGAAACAGAGAAAGAGGGAGCTCTTGGATCAGTGGATGCAAGAGGCTAGTCAGACGGGTGATGTCACAGCCGTGTGTAAGTATCAGTCGACTACCTGTTTAATAATTGCCAGCTCATGTATATTATGGATAGGTATGGCTAAATTTTCCTCTTATGTCTTTGACAGTGGCAGACGAGTGGGCTGTGAATCGGGAAGCCCATGCATGCAGACTGCAGAGATTGTGTTGCGAGGCAAGTTAGTAATAATCTTGCATGTAGTGTCATAAGAAATAAATCTTAAAGTAGTAGAAATTTAATTGCCAGTATAAAACCTGTATTGTGTATGGCATGTACTGAATAAACCAGACAATATGGCAGGAAGAGTCTCATAGGTTGTATGTAAATAAAAGGTTAACAGCCTGGCAATAAAGGTCTGACTCCTGGATTGCTTGTGTTTACTCTGGTATCATATGGAAATGTAGTGTTGCAATCTCTTAACAGTACTGTTGTATTAAGCACTGTTACCCACACTGTGCTACATAAATAAAATGTGTAGAAATGTCTGTATATGACTGTTGTAATCACAAGGTCATATTGTACAACTGAGAGAGACTTAGAAAACAGTGAAAAGAAAGACAACATAATCCAAATAGCACACTCAACTAAGATGTGAAGCGTTGTATTTTTAGCACACACAACCATGGTTTGAATCCTAGGAGTGGTAGTAAGCTGTATGCAGAATCATACCCCACAACTGTATAGATATTGTCAGAAAGTCCAGATAATTTGTGTAAGTCCCCTGCCTGTCACCCTGTCCCCCTGGTAAATCAGTGGGATGAGCACAGAAGTTTAGGCAGCAAATAATGACATACAACTGATTGTCAGGCATCATAACTGTCAGAAATATATCTATAAGAACAAGCCTGTCACTCTAGCAACTCACCAAAGTGTTATGAGAGTAATAAGCAAAGTATGTCCCAAATCCACCCCCATGTTGTGAAGCTATGACCAGAGGGTGCGCAATAACAGAGTGAGACGTATGTGCATTATAATAATAATAATGTGGAATCTGGTAATATGTGTGCCAATATTCAGGCAGTGTTAACAAACATTCCCCCCACAGGTCTGTCAGATATGAAAAATGTGCTTAGAAATAAAAGATTGAAATCCTGGACTGGTACTGTTTAGTCTGGTATTGTATGGCAGTGTTAGTGTTGCAGTGTCTCTGACTAATAAGGTATTACTCATCACTGTCATCCACACAGTGCTACATAATAAAACTGTCTAGGAAACCCTGTATAAGAGTGTTGTAATTACAAGGTCAGATTGTAAAACCATGGAAGACTTATAGACAGAATTCAGAGAAAAGATACACAGCAATATCTATATAGCACACTCAACTGTGATGTACACTGTTTTATTTTTAGCACACACAGCCATGGTTCGAATCCTGGGAGTGGTAGTAAGCTGTATGCAGAATCATACCCCTTGACTGTACAGATCTGTCAATAATGTCCAGATAATTGGCCCATATCTGCTAGCAGTTAACTTCTCCCCCTGGCACATCAGCATGCTAATCTCTGACATTTAGGCAGCATTTAATGTCATATAACTGACTGTCAGGCCTGTAAATATTTGGAAAATGTCTATGAAAACAAACCTGTCATTGTACAACTCACCAAAGGTTTATGAGGGCAATAGTCAAAATATGTCCCAGTTTCATCTGCATGTTGTCAAGACATGCCCAGAGTGTGTGCAATAACAGATGGAGAAGTATGTGCATAACATCAACCTGGAATCTGGGAATATGTGTTGAAACAGTCAGGTAGTGTTAACAAACAATACCTCCACAGGTATACCAGGTAAGGGGTGTATACTACAGGTAAAACACAGTTCCTGTATATAGTTGTCTACATCCATACCACTGTCTAAACTAAGGCCATAGAGTACTGTAGTAATACGTATAAAGTACAGATCACAGCACTGACTAAGAAAGTAATGAGAACTACAGGGATACACAAGTTGTTAATTGACATCTTTCTCTCCCCCCACCATATCTGCAATAATAAACTAAATGCACAAATCAATCGGTATGTGTACACATAAATCTACTATTGGGACATATGATCTATTGTTGAATACCTCACTAAAAGAATCACAGGCCTAAAGCAGATGCCCTACGCTGACCGACTTAAAAAACTCCAGCTATACTCTGTCGCATATCGTCTACTCAGAGGTGATCTCTGCTTAACATACAAGGCCATGTCAAACTCAGAGCTGTTGGACATGCTAAACTTAAAGAAATCCCAATCCCTCAGAGCTACACGCTCCAGGGATCTAAACCTGTCATCACAATAAACAAAACATGCTGGAAAGATAGGTTCCTGACCCAGAGACTCCCCAGACTCTGGAATAGATTGCCCATACATGTCAAGCAGAGTGCCTCTTTGGACCTCTTCAAGAGGAACCTTGACGACTGGATGGGAGAAAGGAAATTCACCCAAGGGAACACGTCAGTCACCCTGCTAGACAGGGGTCCAGGAAAGTAAATAATGTGGGAAGAAATAGCCAGGGAATTGTTATGGCTAGGCTTGTATAGGCCCTAGGGCTGATAGCCTAGTACCAACCTATGAACCTATAAATATTGAAATTTGTTGCTATGCATGTGCCATGTTGAAATACTCCCACATTGGTGGCATGCTGCCATCAATGTACCTGCATGCTGTTATAATGGCCACTGTGGTTCCATATATGCATGTGTTCTGTTTGCTATGCTAGTGTTCCCTATCTGGTGTTTTTGGTTAATGGGAATAACCATGCATGCTGTTATACCTAATCCTGGAATGTGTTGACTATTACTAACCCACATATGTTTTAAAGTTGAAACACCATAGCACATTTGGGAAGGCCGGTCCCAGCAGACACCTCTCCCACCTCATCTGGCCATGGCACCAGGCACCAGCACATGGAGTTTAGAGATCTGCTAAAACAGCTTGAGAGCCACATGGTGCATCTAGAGCTCCTCCTACTCAGCCCCCAGCACAGCCACCTTCGGGGCCGTGAAGGTGCAGTGGTGACTGCCCAAGGGTGGGGACCTCAGTCCCACTGTTTCCACTAGGGGGTTCATGGGCTTCCGACTTCCAAACACCCCTCCCTATCCAAGGTGTTTATTCATCCAGCCATCCACACAGCAAACTATCCAGAAGAGAAATAATTTCCACAACAGGTATGTGGACTATATATGCATGTAATTGAATGTAGTATTTGGCCATAACAATGAGACAGATGATGTGGAATGATTTATATGTGCCATCAGGTGTTGTTGTAATGATGTCCAGCTGAACAACTGCTATGGACAATAGTGTCTGTCCCTGTTGGCAGTGGGCCATGCCTGTCAACTGTGCATGTCAGCACTGACTGGCAAGATGTAAGCCATCATAGTGTGTGCAGTGTAATGCAAGACATGTATATTAGTGTGGCCAATAGCCAGTGGTGGAAGTAACGCCGTTATGATGAACACACGGATTCCAAAGCCCACCACTTGCAGGACAATCATGTTAACATGTAATGTAGCATGCAGAAATGCCATAGATGTGTAATAGGCTTACCTGCAATCTATCCCTATATATACCCCCTAATGTTAGGCTGTGTCCACATGTGGCACCTGTCTGTGTTGTAGCAAGGCAGAACAGAGTAGCTGTGCAGGAAGGAGAGTTAAAGAGTGTGGATCTGATGTCTGAAATCACCCTATAGATATATATATATATATATATATATATATATATATATATATATATATATATATATATCTGTGTGTGTATTAATATATATATATATATATATATATATATATATATATATATATATCTGTGTATATACACACACAACTCATAATATATATCTACACATATATAGAGATATATATGTGTATGTCTACATATATACAAACACACACATATGTATATAAATACATGTCTCCTACTTTTGCATGACAGTGCTGCATGATATGTGTGAGGGAACATCACACATATCAATACACACACACACACACACACACACACACATATATATATATATATATATATATATATATATATATATATACACACAAAACAGTAAGTGTGTGCAAAATGTACGGTTATGTCAGGTGTGACCCCTATGTTGAGAACACATTGCCCTTGTTTCTGAAGGTGGGATTGGTAATTTGGGGAAGGATAGCAGGTATATTTGTGGAGGTGGGTTGAGTTGGAAGATAGAGAGGACAGCTTACAGGGGTGGTATATGACACATGTGGTGGGTAAACACCCTGAATGGGGAGTGTCATCTGCGATGTGGAAGCCCATGAGCTTCCATATGGAAACAATGGGACCAAAATCCCCACCCATGGGCAGTCACAACAACAGCTTCACGGCCCTGAAGGTGCCTGGGCTGGAGTCTGAGCAGGAAAAGCATGCAGGCCCTGTGAGTGTGTATTAAGGGCCTCAAGGTGCTGTAGCACACCCCCCAAGTCTCTGTGGAGCTCCATATGCACCAGACCCTGGACCTCAGGTGTCAGGATCTTGTCTGTATATGCTCCTGGGGGGGTGAACACCACCCCCTGAGGTGGTTCCACCTGAAGGTTGTGCAGGACCAGTAGATGAGGAGGCCCCAGGGTGGGTCCCACATGTGATGTGGCCTGGTAACATCGCCAGATGAGATGTGAGAGGTGATTCTGCTGGCAACTGTTCCCCAAACATGCTATTGTGTCATTGTTATAGAACATATGTGGGTAGTAATAGTCCACACATTCCCTGATCATGTCCAACAGCATGCATATATATCCCCAATAACACAAAACAACAGATGCGCAGCAATCACATAGCAAACAAAACACATGCTTATATGGAACCATAGTGGCCATTACAATGGCATGCAGGTGACATTGCCTGTAACAGGCCACCAATGATAGTGTCCCCACAGGGAACACAACTACAAACACATAGCACAAAGTGTTGTACAATATGATATATGTCCCAATGGTAGTTATTCTGTTGACATACCTGTTGAGTTGTGTGATCAGATTGTTGTTGCAGATATGATGGGGGGGGGCAGAGATGTGTATTAACAACTATGATAACCTTGCAGTATTTGGTCCTCAGACCAATTTCCATCTTTATGTCTTTCAGACAATATGTCCAGGGAGGGGTTTCCCATTCATACATTGGAAGAGAATGATGTCATCATCTCACACCTGGTGTAGCACTACCAGGTGTTGTTCAACTGAACAGCCCATGATCAGCAGGAACGGACCGCCCTGTTGAGCAATCTTGTCCACAGGGTAAATGATGTCGTCCTGTATAACTGCAGTTATGAGCAGGTCTGGCATCGATGCATAGATCTACTTTGCCATGCCCGTCAGCGTACTGCTGCAGTCAGGGGGGACCAGCTTGCAACAGGGGGGGGTCATACCATCCAGTTCCCCCGACACATGTTGAGGAGCTCCTTGCCAGCCTCGGAGCACCTGCCCTCCCACAAACACACACCTGGTGGAGAGCATAGTGGAGGTGGGTGCTACCCACACAATGGCAGAGGAGCATGCAGGTAAGGCCACAGGGCACATCAGTAGACCACTGTTGTGATTCCATTCGCATCTGTACAGTTAGATCATGCATATGATTGAAGAAACATATATAGTCTGTTGCTGCATAGTAGAAATAAACAGATGTGCATAATCTGTAGTATTGTGGCTTGTACTGTTGATGTACTGTAATGTTGCACCTATCCTGTACCAATGCCACAGCTGTGGCTACTGACATCACATCTCTCATACACTTATGTAGGTCACTCTGGTATACCTCCAGGGCAGCAGCCTGTAGCTGGTGAGTATGGTGTTTGTTCAGGTTTGCCAATACACCGGTTATGTTATGGCTATGGTATGTTCCATTCACACATTTAACACACCTACCCATAATGCATGCTGTATATGTTCACATATTGTTGCTGTTAACTGCACTGCATTACAGTGGTCACCGTGATGGCATATCTGAAGGGTATGCCAGACTGCTGCAATATAACTATCATCCTGTCATTGCAAATTGTGTGTGCAGAGATGAACATAATGGTGTGACAAATGGCCTACAGAAGGGACGTGTGAAACATTACTCTTATACAATGCTACAACAGTGTATATACCAGTATTACAATGGTAACTGTTACAGATCTACACTACGGTATATCGCAATAATGCAGTCTACAACCCTTACAACTTGCAATGTGGTCATAACATGAGCAATGAGTGTGTAATATGGAATCCTATGTTAGGACAGCAAATATGGGAAATACATACCTTCACAAACACTGGAAGCATATGTGTGCACACACTCCAGATAAAATATAGTGGAAGCAGCTGTTGAGGTACTGACAGCATGCATTCTTCATGAGAATGCACCTTCCAGCAAGTACACATCCCCAATGTCACACCAAGAAATGGTCTACTGTCCAAGGCATTTGGCCATCAAATGTGCCCACTTACCTGCAACAGAGGCAGCCATGGCTTGCACACATCTTAGATGCCATGGTGTGCACCCCATACCCAACAGGTACCACCCAGGAGTTGGACATGTAGCCATACCTCACCATTGCATGTACCATGGCAAACAGTGCAGACAGTCATGTATGTGGTGATGATGTATGGGACAGGAATAATGTAGGAAATAAACAGATGGCCATCCAAGACAGATGATGTCACATGTTGGAAACCAGTCATGCAGGCTGCCTAGTAACATGCCACAACACTGAGGGAGTTGCAGGAATGTCTAGCAATTGCTAGCTGTGCAGTACCTGTGTCCGCAATTGCCTGGACTCTGCATACATGTGGCCCATGGGTTAGGGTAATGAGATGGGACAGTTGTACCACAGAAAACAACAGCTAGGCCTCTCTACAGGTAGCATATGCATAACAGAAAAGGTCCCTAAAAGGCATGAGTTGCAATATGTACTGGTGTACCAAGACCACATTGGAAACCTACAGACAGTATCAAGTAAGATACAGGTGCTGCACAACCAACACCTCACCTCACCTCAGGCCCACCATCCCCATCTGTACCTTGCTGGTGCCCTTGCCGGTGCCAGTGTACACCTGTATGTTTGCCATTCATTAGCTGGGACTAGGCTGGTACACATGGTGTTCAGTGTTTGGGACACTGCAAAATGACACATGTGTAGGCCATAGTTGTCAAACATCTGCGAAAAGGCTGAGGGTGGGCAGGGGGTGTCATCATGATGCAACAGTGCACTGCAGCAGGTATCCAAAGGATTCTACAAATGGCTGTATCTGCACACAGTCAGGGTCTTGAACTGTGACAGACATAACGCTGACTCCACAGCAATAGTGACATCAGTGTGTGAACTCCAAGAGATGTCCACATGAGTTGACCTTGCAATTGTGCAGAGTTAGGGGACATGTGTAGAGTAGACTGACCAAATACTGGCAAATGCAGATGGCCCATGCTAGTATACCCCTACCAGGAATAGTGACTGCCGCCCTCAAGAAAGCAGAATGCACAACATGACTGGGACCTGATGGTATCCCCAGTTGCATGCTACATAAACTCTGACAGGAACTAAACACACATGTAGAAGTGCTATGTAACACTAGCCTGACTACAGGATATGTACCTGTACACTGGCGCACAGCAGCAGTGGTTCCACTCCACGAAGGAGGCACCTCAACATACCAATACAATACAACACAATACATAACATTACATTACAATACAATACTATACAATATGCTATTGCCCCTGGGACTACAGCAGCATACTGTTCTGCTACCCTGACCATTGTGACACATGTGGTGTGATGGTACCTGCTGCTGTCACACAGTTACACAGGGTGACACATATGGCATATTACCTATCTGACTAACATTCAGCAGGGGTATGTGTGACATGTACTCATGGGGAGTCTTGCTTCTTAACACTGTGTGGTTTATTGCAGGGTATGTCTTATCTGTGGGTAGGAACTTTTACCTCCACATGTGCTATCTATTGCAGTGGCATGGACGACACACAGGAGTCATTTAGGTTGTGGATGGTGTGAGGTGTTACTATGGTTGTTGGACATCTGTCATGGGTGTGACTTATGTATGTAAATCCGGGAGTGGTAACCTCTATGTGGGTAGTATATGTGTACTCTGTGGTGTTGTCAGTCACTGTGCATTGGTAATGTGTTTGAGTGCATTGTCACAGTGTTGTACATGTCACTGTGTCCTTCTCCATATCTGTAGCTGTCATGAGAGGTCCATACCATGGCATCCATTATGTGGTGTGGAGGGGTACACTGACCTACATGTCCATAGCTGACACACCATGTCTGCTGACACATACCATGTGCAGGTATTCCAGGAATAGTGTGCCACTGTGAATATCATTGGGGCCACTATTGTACACATTTATGATGCTGTTCACCCCTGACACATGCAGTGGTGGGCAGCCAATCACATATCTGGTGGTTACTGGTGTAGGTGATTTGAAATGTGGTATGGTACTCCGGTTTTGACACTGGTGTTTACTCCATGCCTTTGTCACCAGGCACCTGTTGCAATACATCTGCACACATGTGCCTCACTCAGAATTTATATACATCTCTCTCTCTCTCTCTATATATATATATATATATATATATATATATATATATATGTATATAGATATATCTATATGTATGTATATATATATATATATATATATATATATATATATATATATATATATATATATATATATATATATATATATGTCTGTATACATATACACATATATATATATTGATGTACATATATTGCTATAGATGTTGAGGGGGGCACAAAGGGGGTGAGAGTGACAGAGGGGGTGGGACAGGGTGTGTTGAGGTCGTCATATACAGTCATATCTGTAGATAGTCAGATCAGTCTGTCTATGTATATGCATCTACATATATCTATATCTGTATGGGTGCATTACATATATATGTTTGTACATATTCTGTCTATCTACATCTGTCTATGTATTCCTACATCTCTCTCTATGTATGTATACATATTATATATATATATATATATATATATATATATATATATATATATATACATACATACATATGTTGACATACATACGTATCCATATGATAGACAGGTATATCAACATGTTTGTCGACCATACTGTATACACACACTAACATACTGCTAAACATACATAACTGTGAAACCTACTTTGTACATTGCACTACAACCTACGGTCAACCTACATTGATATGTGCACATAGATGCTCTCACATACAAATGTATGTACAGCCTTCACTGATAGTTGCTGTATGTCCCCTGCCCTTTACACATCTTCATATACATATGGATACAGACCAATGACACATATGGAGGGTCCACAGTATGTAGACCTTTATAGTATTACTTTACATTACCTGTGTTTGTTACAGCTGCTTGTGTTGCCGTCTGGTTTTCTGTCCTGCTGCTCCACTTTCCAGTTGTCAGCTTTCAGGTGGCTATTGCTGAACAGTTTTGTTTGTGTCTGCTTAATTTCAATTTTCTCTGTCTCTGACTCTGTCTCTCTCTCTCTCGCTGTCTGTCTGTCTCTCACGTCCTCCTCAGGGTGCAATGAAAGTATTGCATGTGTGGACTGGGAGTACAGCATACTTTTGTAGGTATCTGCATATGCCCATGTGATGGCCTCTGCACCAATTGTTAGCCAGCATTTGCTAATTGCATGCAGCCAGTTGTGTACTGATTGCAGTTCTCACTGTGTTTTCAGAACAGTGCTATAAAAAGGTATGTGAGATAGGCATAGCCCTTTCAGATTTTAAGGGCAGGGACCATGCTGTTATGCTGTGGACAATGTTCTGTGAGTGTAAAGGTTGGTATCTCTCTCATATTTCCAGCTGTGTTGTAGATTAACATTCCTCCATTCATTTTTCCAGTTTCCTGTACTAACTGTGTATGTACACTGACACCTACAACTACTACTACTGTTAATGTGTGTGTGTGTGTGTGTGCTTTCCTTTCACTTTTGCTTGCACTTTGTTACTAAGGCTTCAATATTTGCCCTTTACAGTCACTACTTGTATGCCTGCTAGGTGTCCTGACTGTAGTGTGCTGCTGTAGCTTTCCTATTTTCCATGTACATTCACACCTTGGAATGCTTGCTATATCTGCTAGGGTGTTACAGCATGCAGTGTGGTCTGGCCATGGTGTGGGCCTTGACATCTATTAGGGTATTTGAGTATGCTGCTGAGCAGGCCCCAGAGACTCTCAGGTTCATCTGTTATCTGCCTCATGGAATGGTACATATCAGTGGGGTACACCCATTAAATTGTCTGGTATGCTGCAGTTGTGACTGTGGGTTAACATGAGCATATGTATTACTACACTTATTCTGCCATGCAAGTGGTGAATACTTTCAGGACTCCATAGTTACCATTGCATGTGTTGTTACACCTTTCTGCCTAGTGTTTGCTCATTTCACATGGAATCTGTGGGGCATCCCTGTAAGTCATTCACTGTTGCTATGTCTAGGCTCTTAACTATTCAAATATGGCGGTGTCAGACCTCTCATGTGTACAAATATTTGCAGGTTGTCCACATTTCTGCCTCATATTTTGGTCAATATCTCATGCACAGCTTTTTCTGGCAAATCACTCTGGGCTCAAGTCAGAATATAGTGACAAACATTCAAGTTTCAGACTTCATACCCTTCCAAACATCCCACAAAATGCAGACCCTGTTATCCTCTGAACTGTCTGCGTTTGTTGTAACATTATTTGTAATGTGTCCCTGGTTTTGGGCATTTGCTCCACATATTTTATTACTTGGTCCGGATGTGTTCCTATAAGAGGTTGTGGGGTATGGGCAGTGATTATCCTGCTGTGAGTATGTGTGTGGCTTTCAAGGTGCTATAGTGACAATATTACCTACTAGCTACCAACTAGCATGGCTGTTTCTGTTCACACACTACTATTATGGAAATCCACTAGTTTTGACAGTAATTCTAAATGACATGCTTTGTGTACTACACATCCTATATTCCCTTTACATTCATTCCTACTATTACATGATATATTTATTTTAGCACAATGTTCTTGTATAAGAGTCATGGCATAGTGGTAAGTCATGCAGACTACTGTTTCCAAGGTCCTGGGTTTGGGACTGCCAGTGGGATTTTATTTTGCTTCTGAAGTGGCTACAGGACCTGTCAATCAAAGTGACTAAGGCACTTTTAAACAGTTGTGACCGGGTTAGCGCTGGTTTGCGCGGAGCTCACGCATGCGCACTGGCGTTTAGCTCCGTGCACACAAGCGCACACCCGCTTACAACCGCTTAAACGTGCTTACTCTTGCGCACACCCGTGCTATTTTCTTTGAAAGAAATGAAAATGGGGAGACAGGAAAGTGGTGAAAAAGGGGTCACAAAGAGGGTAAGACAGTAGCGAAACAAGCTTGGGTTTTGCAGGAGGGATATAGGTAAGGCCCATAGCAGCCCATTCCTTCATCAGCAACAGCTGTGCATATGTTTGTAATTTGGTGTGACATTTGATACCTTCCACCCCTGAGCGAGGTGTAAGGACAACAGTAATACTTGTTGTACAGCCAATTGTAATTGATAGTTTCCATGTCTAGTAGACATATGTGCGGAATGGGCAGCTATGTATGGGGCGTAATTTTTTTGTGGGTACAGAGTGCCCTTTTTTTTTTTTCAGGTGAGAGTGGTATGTCAGGTGAAGGAAGTCGGTACAGCTGGGGAGGTAGGTTGGATAGGTTAAAAGACAAGACAAACAAGACGCATACAGGGGCAGTGTATGACACGTGTGGGGGGGGTTACACAATTGATGGGGATGGAGGTTTGGATATCCAGAGCCCATGAGCCCACAGATGGCAACAGTGGAACTGATATCCCCACCCATAGGCAGTTGCCACTGTTCCTTCACTGCCCAGGATGGGGCTGTGCTGGGGGCTGTGTAGGCCGGGCAACAAGCATGCTCGTAAGTTGTGCCACCCATGCCTCAAGCTGGTGTAGGGGCTCGAGAACAGAGTCCCAAATTTCCCTACGCACCACAGTCCGGACGCTATGG
The DNA here is from genome assembly GCF_019279795.1 of Protopterus annectens. Lineage (NCBI taxonomy): Eukaryota > Metazoa > Chordata > Ceratodontiformes > Protopteridae > Protopterus > Protopterus annectens. Next base: position 918,601,589 of record NC_056746.1, on the reverse strand, counting down.
AGGGTGAGTGGTGGTTCTCCTCCAGCCACACTTGCAGAGGGGGGGGGCAAGCCCCATCCCCTGCAGTGGTTCCACCCGCAGGTGGCACCGGGCCACTGGAGGTGGGTCCAGACTCGGCACTAGTGCCAGGTGCACTCGCCAGCTGAGGTGGGAGAGGTGGGTCCGCTGGAACCTGGAACCTGCCTTCCCTGTCGTCCTATGTTTTGCATTATGTCATGATAGTTTGGGTTAGTGACATATAATACCATTCACAATTAGTTGTAACAGCATGCATTAGTATTCCCATTAACCAAACACCCAGATATTCACACCATTGAACAGCGTGCATAACACATGCATAATTTGAACAGCAATACACAGTCCAACAACATGCAGGGTTAATTGATGGCAACAGGCCATCAGGTTTGGATGTATGAACAGGGCAGATGCATCAACGGACATGCAAATATCTATGACCCAACAGGACAAACGTCCAGGGGTGTTAATTGTGATTGCACATACCATTTTCATGTGGAATGGGTTATATGTGGTTATAGGGTGGGGTGAAGAACATAATATTTACACCTTCAAATACCAATACATATGCTGTACAGTTCTAATAGCTACAGATATATACACACTACTGTTCTAACTACAGTTTCCTATATGATAACTATTTCAACTTGGTGATAGGACTGTTACTGCAACATCAATATACATTTTATTGTTCTTCATACACATTTCATATCTAGCTTTGTTCAGCTACATCATCCTGCTACATTTGCTTTATATAGCTGTAGACAAGTGTGGATGTTTGGAATATCAGACAATCATACTATCTGCATATTGCAGAGTAAGAGCAACATATCCAGATTTTGGGATACACATTCCAGATGCAGCAACACTTTGAACAGATTTTGCTGTTTGGTTTTGATTCTCACATGCATTTCATTCTGTCTTGACTACAGTATACTTTATACAGGGGTTATTACTACTGTATTGCTGGATTCATGACACTTTCTCACACTCTCTCACTTGTTTTCATTTTACTATTCAGGATGGTACTTACTTCTAGGCTTTATTGACATGTTTTACCTGTAGTTATTACAATCCTTTCCAGCAGTCTCACTTCTGTCATGTTTCAGTATTTCAACAGGGATATATTTCACACATGTGATTTCATCATCTTCTGCAGCTATACTTTTCAGCCTGCTGCAGGTTGTGTACTATTTTCTTACAGGTGGGACATTTTTATTTCAGAATTTGTCAGACATTTTCATTTTTCTGTTTGGCTTACAGGCTGAAACACACTTTTGTAATCAAGCAATACTTGCAGACACTCTCACACTGTTACTTGTACATTTTATTCCTTAGTGACTACACTGCACTCTTTTGCTGACTGTCATAATTTTATATTTCTTTACAGTTACTGGTAGTTGATTACTGACCTGTCTGGTGGCGCAACCGCACCAGCCTATCATCATAGGCTCTATGGTTCGCAGAACGGACACCTGCAGCTGTAATATAAACGAAGTAATATTGGAATACACATCTCCATAATATCAGATAGTTTCATTTCTTACATACATAATTAAATGTAACTTACTCAGTAGTGGGGCATTGGGCATTTGCCGGGCCTCCTGGATCCAAAGGTTCAGTTGGTCCTGCTTGCGTCTCTTCAGGTCCGCATGGTGGTGATGGACCTGCTCACCAGTCCTTGGAATCCCTGTGGCACTGGTGAGATCATGAGCCAACCGGTCCCACGCCTCAGCCCTGTATGCTCCCCAGAGGACCTGGCCCTGCATGAGTTGGGCCTCATGACTGTGGACTAGGAGCCAGACCATGTACCTGGACTCCTCAATGCCCCACCTCTGTGCTCGAAAGCAACTACCCTCTCCTACTCCTGTCATTCTGCCTGCAGTTCAGTTCTACAATCGTTATGCAGTGTATTCCGCCACGGGCTTATATAGTCCGTTTTTCCCGCACATATCTGTGATTGGCCATTTTGGAATTGTATCAACTTCAGTAAACCTGCATTGTCATGCTCCAGTTTGTATTCATTCCTATATATTAGCTATTATTGCATTTATAGGTACTGCTGTCATGGCTTAGTGGTTTGGTACCTTGACTATGGTGTATAGTATCCTGGGTTCGAACCTGGCCACTACTTTTTATTTTTCATGACTGTCTAGACATGCTGAGGGGTGTGTCTGTGTAAAGGCAGTTTTGATACGGCTTGCTCAACGTTGCCCGTCGGTTAGCTTGTTTGCGCGCAGCTCCGCACAAATGGGGTATGCTGGTTTAAGCCTCATTTGGCTATTGGCATGCATATTACGCTCAGCTGAGCTAGGGGCACTTTGATTCAGCGTGTTAAACCACTGCTCAGCTACAGGCACTCATTTTGCACCAGTTAAACCACTGCTCACGTACGGGCAGATGCACTCACCCTGTTAAACTGTAGCTCAGCTATGGGCACATCTGGCATTTTTTATTCTTTTGTTACCTCACATTTCTTTAATATAAATGGGCTATTTCATTACATTTTACATAAAATGTGGTTTTATGTGTACATATTTGTCAGGGACTTGTTTCGTGCTTATTTTGCTAAAAATAAAGATTGGTGTTGTGGGGGCTCGAACCATGAATGCCTGCTCTTCAGCCAACATCTCTACCACTACGCTATTGCTTCTTGGCTTACTTTGCATATTTTGTTCTTATATGCTTTCCCACTGACTGCTAACTGTATCTGCGCTACGGGCATGCCCACGCAAACGAGCGCACTCACGGTTAAATATTTTTACAATTTAAAAAAATATATAACATGTTTATTTATATCACAAGAGCAAAAGCAAGGGTCAAATCTTATATTCAAAATACTAAATGTGATGATGATTGGTTCATTTGAATTGTACTCACCATGTGCTTTAGTATTTAAACTGTCTATGTTAAGCAAACATTGTGATCTGATGAAGCTATTTTTTAGCGAAAGCGCTTATCCATTGTTTTACTAATAAAAGTATCTGGCTTTGAATATAAGATTTGACCGTTGCTTTTGCTCTTGTGCTACATTTTTTATTATATATTTACTTGTTGTTTCCACAAGAGCATTTACCAGTGAGAGCAGTATTTTGGATTTTTTGATGTTTATTTATATATTTTCTGTTCATAGTCTGTGGGGGCATGTGTTGTGTTTATTCACATTTCTGTAGACTCTGTCGTGGGTGTTTACTTTGGGCACTTTTACTCTTCTGGGAGCGTGTCTGCTTAGAGGGTTCGGCCTACGGACACGCCCCCTACTGTCTTACATGGACCGTGTTAGCCTTAGGTGTGATTCAGCATGCTCTCATGAATATGCAGAGCATGCTGACATCACTCCGTTTAACTGCAGCCTCCGTGTAAGAGTTATAACTCTTACACGGAAGCTTCGTGAATCCTGCCCAATATCAATGTCTACTTATTGTATAAGCAATTAATATTTACATGAAAGATAGATGACAAGCAATTCAGTCCTAGTAAAGTAGGATGTATCACATATAAAACTTCAGTAAAAGATTACAGCATAGTTATTTAACATTCAGCTATATTTATATTCACCCTTATTGATGAAGTCTTTCAAAACATATTACTTAATATAAATATATGGTAATAATATTTATACTGAATGTTTATAATACAATGTATTTTACTGGATATATTAAAAGTTATATTTCATTGTTTGCCAGCATTTAAGTAATCCCTTTGTTTGTTGCTAACTTAGTTAAATCATCACGTTTGTTTTATGTGAACATTGATGAGAATTAGTTCATTTTAATTATCAGTGCATCCCTCTTCCCCCCATTTCCTACACATAAGGATTTTCATATCTGTCATTTCTTATTATAAAATGAGAGAAATTATAGGTTTAAAACAGGAAATTCACTTATTGTGATTAATGATTACAAATTCATTTTCCATATTCATAAATTGCCATTTTATGGCATATAGTAAAAAGGTTTTAGATTTAAATGGCAACATTCTATTTTGTATAATCAGCAAAGGTTAAACTGAGTGATTATTGTCAATTTAATACTATTTGTTCAGAATGTGATTGTCACATTCTGTGACATTCCTAGTTCAGGCTTCTATTGTTTCTATTGTTTCCCTTGATCAACTTTGTCAGTTTGATGTCATGTATAAAACATTAGTTATCTTGGTAACAGCTTAAGTATTATGTATGGTCAAGATGGGTTACAAAATCACAATTCAAGTTAAAGCAATTATATGACCTGTTGTGCACATTTATTTATATGAGTGTGTGTGTTTTTGGCTGTTGCTTAGTTATTTGAGAAACCACAAGCTGTAATGCTTATTCTTATTATTAGCTCCTTCCAAGCATGCTTATATAGTCCATAGACTTTAAATTATGAGACCCTTTTAGTTTCTTATTTGTTATAAGTATATTTCCATCCTTACATACACACATATCAGTACTTCAAGCATGGGCAACAATGCCCATCCAGTTTTGCCAAAATGCTATTCATTAGTTGATGTGGTGTGTTCCCAGGTTGTTCTTAAAATATCCAAATCAATATTTGTCCTGTTCCATTTCACCAGCCTTTTCCTTGCAATGGCCACTCTGCCACAGTGAACCTCTCAACACACCTTCCATTCCCACAGATATTTCCATGAAGGAAATCTGATGACTGTTTAGCACTTCCCGGCAACCCCAAGCACCCCTAGAATCAGCTATCCCCATATGCCCAACACATCCAAGAGTGTTCATCTCCCAAACCACTGCAAAGGGTACTGCATGAGACCAAGTGCTGTTAGTCTTTCACAATAACTCAGACTTCCACTCTTATGTAAGTTCTTAATGTGTCTGGACCAAAATACATTTTAAATATAAAATTGTGCTTATTATTTATTTATTTATTTTTTAACAAGAATCAACTTAATGAGCTAAATGAAGTATTAGGAGGCCATTAATATGTGTACGTGTGGTTTAAAACAGCCTTTTTATTATTTATATATATATATATATATATATATATATATATATATATATATATGTATATATTTTGTTATGAAACCAAAAACTTCATTGTCAAAAGTCATCTTGGAAGCTCCTCAGAGCCATTAAGCATTATCGTCACTCTGTTTCCATTACCACAGCAACCTGGGAGCGTCTGTTTCTGTTAGCGTGTCTATGTACTGCATACTAGAGGCTCAGGATGCACCTGAAGCAAAGCTTCACTTCACTTCACTGCAACATCAAGCCTAAATTCCTTCCCTTTCAGCAAGGCAGCAGCCAGGAAAAGAACGGAGAGCAAACAGATTAAAAAAAAACAAACTCTCAACAATCTGCCAGAACAAGAGATAACACATTATTCCAGCCTTCCCATTTCTCACTCAGCAGATGTATAAACAAACTATTCTCTTCCAAAATATCCCAAATCACAGTTTTATCCACCCCTTCCCCTGGATCCAGGCTAAAGCACCAAATATCTCTTCCTAATACACAAGCATCAGTAAACCTTGATTACAAGCCACAACCCACAGCTTCCCGGAGACAAAAATGGCAACATACAACAGCTGCATCCATACACACCACGTCAGGCTTAATCAAACAGCACCCAAAGCTATGATACCTGCCATAATTGACAGTAACTATGTTTAGACAGAATAATAATGACATTTGTACTAGCTGCCAGACACAGCTGCATCCAAGCACACCATATCAGGATTGATCAAACAGGACTCGTAGCTGTGATACCTACCATAATTGATATTAACTATATTTAGAGAGAATAATGATGACATTTGTACTAAGAGCTTGTTACTATTATTTAACCAGGATATACATGACATTTCTAAATCATACTTTAACTGAAGAAGGCATTAGTCTCCATGACAGCATTTTTTTTAAAACACTCTACTGTTACTGATATTATATATGATGTTAATTTGTTACATTTGAGCCTGAACTCTGATGAATGGCACCTTGTTGAATTAGTTAATTATTTTTTTTAATTAGTATAAGTAAAATCAATGAAAAATGAACACGATAAGTATTCACTGAGTTCCAGAAGGGGAATAGAAACTTTTATTGTATTATATGTTGCTTTGTTTGGCTTATATATAATGTAAATAGTAACCCATATTGACCTACCTTTGTTTGTGAAGAAGTATTGGAGTCATTGAAAATTCTGAATAAATCATTACTGTTTCTCAGTTGTTTAAGAAACCCTCCTTTTTTAAATAAAAACAGATGAAAAGTGATGCACCATATCAGTTGATACTTTGAAAGATGTAGCTGTAAGAGTTATTTTTTTTGGGACACCTATCTTGGAATCATTTTTTTGTTTCTTCTTTCTACTCTTTCTTTAAGAGTAGGGGGCCAACCATTCTATTTCTTCTGGGATAGACACTCCCCGTGATTCAGTAAGGTTCCATGCAGGAATAGCTTATTCCTGCAAGGAAGTGACCATTTAGGAGCAGCACGGCAGCGCACCATGCAGAGTAATGAAGGCATGCTGCCTCTGCTTCTAAACAGACATGGGGGCATGGACAAGTGCAGGGGGTGTGTCTGAGAGCAGAGCTCTCACAATACACACTCCCCTGCACACACGAAGTGCAGTTCGGCAATAACAATGAGCGAGAATGCTTATAGGAGGTTACATACCTCCCAACTGTACAAATCATTGCATAATGTCCACACATTTGTTGCCCATACAGTTGGCCTGTACCCCAGTTGCACCCTGAAATCACAGGACGATGTTAGGAATGAAGCCATGAAATAATGGCATACATATTAATGTCATACACCAAAATCCATCAGAAAACATATATTAAAACCAATCCTGTTACTCTAGCAACTGTCCCAAGTTTATAAAAGCAATAATTAAAACATGTCTGTAGTTGGACCTCATGTTGTCAGGCTTTGTCCAGATAATGTGCATTAAAAGGTTGAGAGGTATGGGGGGATTGCTATGATGTCTGCCAAATGTGCAGATGCAGATGCATGCAGGACTCTACAGCAATAAGTGAAACCTGTCCCTTCCAAGAGAAAATAGCAGTAGAAATTTTTTTTTATCAAACAGATTAAATTTAACCATAGGTGCGTGGGTTTGCCCATTGCTTAGCTACGCATACTGTAGCTTAAATGGCACAACAAGATAAATATCAAGATACATGCAAATGAAGCAGTACTGCAGTGTAGTGGTCAGAGTGTTCAACTTGCGAGCAGTCATTTCTGGTTCAATTCTCACTACAGTAAATTCCATTTTCCATGTCAAATCACTTTATGAACATTTTTTTGCCATATAGGTTTATAGGTTCATAGCTTGGTACTAGGCTATCGGCCCTAGGGCCTATACATGCCTAGCCATTAAAATTCCCTGTCTATTTCTTCCCACACTATTTACTTCCCTGGACCCCTGTCTAACAGGGTGACTGACATGATCCCCAGGGTGAATTTCCTTTCTCCCATCCAATTGTCAGGGTTCCTTTTGAAGAGGGCTAAAGAGGCGCTCTGCTTGACATGTATAGGCAGGCTATTCAATAGTCTGGGGAGTCTCTGGGTCAGGAATCTATCCCTCCAGCATGTTTTGCTTATTGTGATGACAAGGTTTAGATCCCTGGAGCATGTGGCTCTGACAGAGTGGGATTTTTTTAAGTGTAGCATGTCCAACAGTTCTGAGTTTGACATGGCCTTGTATGTTAAGCAGAGATCACCTCTGAGTAGACGATATGCAACAGAGTATAGCTGGAGTTTTTTAAGGCAGACAGCATAGGGCATCTGCTTTAGGCCTGTGATTCTTTTAGTGAGGTATTTCTGCGGCCTTTCCAGTTGTTGCAGATGTCTTGAGAGGTACATACCAAATGGGGCATTGTATTCTATAATGGGTCTAATGAGGGATGAGTACAGTGGGACAATGACCTCCTTTCTTCTGGATGAATAACCTACTAAATAACATATATTTGTGAACTGGAGTACTGCATTAAATGCAGATGTGAGGTGTTATTGTAACAATCTTGTAAAATCCACAGATAAACACAAGTGCCCCATACAGTATATGTACACATGGATCAGGGATAAGAATTGAAGGTATAATGTGTAATGAATGATAAATCCATAATGTGTCCAAATCCACCACCTTCCCAAGAGCCATGTTACATTTCTGTCTAAATTAGTGCAGGGCTAAGCGGGAGTAAACACTTGTAAGCAGTAGTAAACGGGTTTAAGCCTGTTTGCACGGGGGTAAGCAATGCGCATACAGGTTAAGCAAGATTAAATCTAACTCTCTATAAGCATATTTAACCAGAAGTTAGCATTGCTTACCATCATGCAAACCCATGCAAACCCGCTTACAATTGCTTAAAAGTGCCTTAATCACTCTTTATACAACAGCTGCTGTTCTGCCAAGCAACAAAATAAACAGCCCTTGCAGTTCTTAAACCCAGAATCCTGTACACTATAGTCACAATAGTTAACCAGTAAGCCATCACAGCAGTATATAAGATTGAGATATCTCCAAACAGATCCTCACTATAAGAACATCAAAATTTACACGTGAAAGGAATCTATATACAGTTTTATGTTGTATAACCTACTACATAACATAAATATGTGAACTGGTGTACTGCATTAAGTCCAGATGTGAGGTGTCATTGTAATAAAGTGTTGAAATCTCCCAATAAACACAAGGACCCCATACAGTGTACGTTCACATGAATCATGGATACCAAACACATGTATAACATGTAATGAATGATACATCAATGCCAAACAGCAAATAGTGTGCACATTTAAAATTAAGCAATGCTAAGCATTGCACATCCCCTGCTTACTATGTGTAAGGAATGTGTAGGCCAGCTAAATCAGTTTGCCCATTGGTATACCCTTTTAAGCAATGCCGACCTTAGGTAAGCATGTTTGCCCATACTTAGCATTTTCAAAACTATCCAATCACAGCAAAGTGCAGGAAATCAGCCCTATTTAAACCCCACAGGCAGGAATACATCTCATAACTGGTTGCAGCTTCCTCCTATAGGCACTATGACCAGTGTGGGTGAAGGATTGTGCATCCAGGCGCAGTGCTGGGGCATCCAGGAGTCCAAATTCAAGGCAGGACTCCATGTTAAAGACCATGACCAGAGACTGCTGCAGGACCAGTATCATGGTTCTCAATATAAAGCAGAAGCCTGGGACCATCTCATCCATGACCTCACCAGTGCCACTGTCATCCCTCAAACTGGTGAGCAGGTCAGGCATCACTATTCCGACCTGAAACAGAGAAAGAGGGAGCTCTTGGATCAGTGGATGCAAGAGGCTAGTCAGACGGGTGATGTCACAGCCGTGTGTAAGTATCAGTCTACTACCTGTTTAATAATTGCCAGCTCATGTATATTATGGATAGGTATGGCTAAATTTTCCTCTTATGTCTTTGACAGTGGCAGACGAGTGGGCTGTGAATCGGGAAGCCCATGCCTGCAGACTGCAGAGATTGTGTTGCGAGGCAAGTTAGTAATAATCTTGCATGTAGTGTCATAAGAAATAAATCTTAAAGTAGTAGAAAGTTAATTGCCAGTATAAAACCTGTATTGTGTATGGCATGTACTGAATAAACCAGACAATATGGCAGGAAGAGTCTCATATAGGTTGTATGTAAATAAAAGGTTAACAGCCTGGCAATAAAGGTCTGACTCCTTGATTGCTTGTGTTTACTCTGGTATCATATAGTAATGTAGTGTTGCAATCTCTTAACAGTACTGTTGTATTAAGCACTGTTACCCACACTGTGCTACATAAATAAAATGTGTAGAAATGTCTGTATATGACTGTTGTAATCACAAGGTCATATTGTACAACTGAGAGAGACTTAGAAAACAGTGAAAAGATAGACAACATAATCCAAATAGCACACTCAACTAAGATGTGAAGCGTTGTATTTTTAGCACACACAACCATGGTTTGAATCCTAGGAGTGGTAGTAAGCTGTATGCAGAATCATACCCCACAACTGTATAGATATTGTCAGAAAGTCCAGATAATTTGTGTAAGTCCCCTGCCTGTCACCCTGTCCCCCTGGTAAATCAGTGGGATGAGCACAGAAGTTTAGGCAGCAAATAATGACATACAACTGATTGCCAGGCATCATAACTGTCAGAAATATATCTGTAAGAACAAACCTGTCACTCTAGCAACCCACCAAAGTGTTATGAGAGTAATAAGCAAAGTATGCCCCAAATCCACCCCCCATGTTGTGAAGCTATGACCAGAGGGTGTGCAATAACAGAGTGAGACGTATGTGCATTATAATAATAATAATGTGGAATCTGGTAATATGTGTGCCAACATTCAGGCAGTGTTAACAAACATTCCCCCCACAGGTCTGTCAGATATGAAAACTGTGCTTAGAAATAAAAGATTGAAATCCTGGACTGGTACTGTTTAGTCTGGTATTGTATGGCAGTGTTAGTGTTGCAGTATCTCTGAGTAATAAGGTATTACTCATCACTGTCATCCACACAGTGCTACATAATAAAACTGTCTAGGAAACCCTGTATAAGAGTGTTGTAATTACAAGGTCAGATTGTAAAACCATGGGAGACTTATAGACAGAATTCAGAGAAAAGATACACAGCAATATCTATATAGCACACTCAACTGTGATGTACACTGTTTTATTTTTAGCACACACAGCCATGGTTCGAATCCTGGGAGTGGTAGTAAGCTGTATGCATAATCATACCCCTTGAATGTACAGATCTGTCCATAATGTCCAGATAATTGGCCCATATCTGCTAGCTGTTACCTTCTCCCCCTGGCACATCAGCATGCTAATCTCTGACATTTAGGCAGCATTTAATGTCATATAACTGACTGTCAGGCCTGTAAATATTTGGAAAATGTCTATGAAAACAAACCTGTCAGTGTACAACTCACCAAAGGTTTATGAGGGCAATAGTCAAAATATGTCCCAGTTTCATCTGCATGTTGTCAAGACATGCCCAGAGTGTGTGCAATAACAGATGGAGAGGTATGTGCATAACATCAACCTGGCATCTGGGAATATGTGTTGAAACAGTCAGGTAGTGTTAACAAACAATACCTCCACAGGTATACCAGGTAAGGGGTGTATACTACAGGTAAAACACAGTTCATGTATATAGTTGTCTACATCCATACCACTGTCTAAACTAAAGCCATAGAGTACTGTAGTAATACGTATAAGGTACAGATCACAGCACTGATTAAGAAAGTAATGAGAACTACAGGGATATACAAGTTGTTAATTGACATCTTTCTCTCCCCCCACCATATCTGCAATAATAAACTAAATGCACAAATCAATCGGTATGTGTACACATAAATCTACTATTGGGACATATGATCTATTGTTGAATACCTCACTAAAAGAATCACAGGCCTAAAGCAGATGCCCTACGCTGACCGACTTAAAAAACTCCAGCTATACTCTGTCGCATATTGTCTACTCAGAGGCGATCTCTGCTTAACGTACAAGGCCATGTCAAACCCAGAGCTGTTGGACATGCTACACTTAAAGAAATCCCAATCCCTCAGAGCTACACGCTCCAGGGATCTAAACCTTGTCATCACAATAAACAAAACATGCTGGAGGGATAGGTTCCTGACCCAGAGACTCCCCAGACTCTGGAATAGATTGCCCATACATGTCAAGCAGAGTGCCTCTTTGGACCTCTTCAAGAGGAACCTTGACGATTGGATGGGAGAAAGGAAATTCACCCCAGGGATCACGTCAGTCACCCTGCTAGACAGGGGTCGAGGAAAGTAAATAATGTGGGAAGAAATAGCCAGGGAATTGTTATGGCTAGGCTTGTATAGGCCCTAGGGCTGATAGCCTAGTACCAACCTATGAACCTATAAATATTGAAATTTGTTGCTATGCATGTGCCATGTTGAAATACTCCCAAATTGGTGGCATGCTGCCATCAATGTACCTGCATGCTATTATAATGGCCACTGTGGTTCCATATATGCATGTGTTCTATTTGCTATGCTAGTGTTCCCTATCTGGTGTTTTTGGTTAATGGGAATAACCATGCATGCTGTTATACCTAATCCTGGAATGTGTTGACTATTACTAACCCACATATGCATTAAAGTTGAAACACGATAGCACATTTGGGAAGGCCGGTCCCAGCAGACACACCTCTCCCACCTCATCTGGCCATGGCACCAGGCACCAGCACATGGAGTTTAGAGATCTGCTAAAACAGCTTGAGAGCCACATGGTGCATCTAGAACCCCTCCAACTCAGCCCCCAGCACAGCCACCTTCGGGGAGGTGAAGGTGCAGTGGTGACTGCCCACGGGTGGGGACCTCAGTCCCACTGTTTCCACTAGGGGGTTCATGAGCTTCCGACTTCCAAACACCCCTTCCTATCCAAGGTGTTTATCCATCCAGCCGTCCACACAGCAAACTATCCAGAAGAGACATAATTTCCACAACAGGTATGTGAACTATATATGCATGTAATTGAATGTAGTATTTGGCCATAACAATGAGACAGATGATGTGGAATGATTTATATGTGCCATCAGGTGTTGTTGTAATGATGTCCAGCTGAACAACTGCTATGGACAATAGTGTCTGTCCCTGTTGGCAGTAGGCCATGCCTGTCAACTGTGCATGTCAGCACTGACTGGCAAGATGTAAGCCATCATAGTGTGTGCTGTGTAATGCAAGACATGTATATTAGTGTGGCCAATAGCCAGTGGTGGAAGTAACGCCGTTATGATGAACACATGGATTCCAAAGCCCACCACTTGCAGGACAATCATGTTAACATGTAATGTAGCATGCAGAAATGCCATAGATGTGTAATAGGCTTACCTGCAATCTGTCCCTATATATACCCCCTAATGTTAGGCTGTGTCCACATGTGGCACCTGTCTGTGTTGTAGCAAGGCAGAACAGAGCAGCTGTGCAGGAAGGAGAGTTAAAGAGTGTGGATCTGATGTCTGAAATCACCCTATATATATATATATATATACATATATATATATATATATATATATACATATATATATATATATATATATATATATATATATATATATATATATATATATATATATATATATATATATATATATCTGTGTGTGTATTAATATATATATATATATATATATATATATATATGTATATATATATATATATATATGTGTGTGTGTATATACACACACAACTCATAATATATATCCACACATATATAGAGATATATATGTGTATGTCTACATATATACAAACATACACATATGTATATAAATACATGTCTCCTACTTTTGCATGACAGTGCTGCATGATATGTGTGAGGGGAACATCACACATATCAATACACACACACACACACACACACACACACACATATATATATATATATATATATATATATATATATATATATATATATAGATACAAAACAGTAAGTGTGTGCAAAATGTACAGTTATGTCAGGTGTGACCCCTATGTTGAGAACACATTGCCCTTGTTTGGGAAGGTGGGATTGGTAATTTGGGGAAGGATAGCAGGTATATTTGTGGAGGTGGGTTGAGTTGGAAGATAGAGATTACAGCTTACAGAGGTGGTATATGACACATGTGGTGGGTAAACACCCTGAATGGGGAATGTCATCTGTGATGTGGAAGCCCATGAGCTTCCATATGGAAACAATGGGACCAACATCCCCACCCATGGGCAGTCACAACATCAGCTTCACGGCCCTGAAGGTGCCTGGGCTGGAGTCTGAGCAGGAAAAGCATGCAGGCCCTGTGAGTGTGTATTAAGGGCCTCAAGGTGCTGTAGCACATCCCCCAAGTCTCTGTGGAGCTCCATATGCAATAGACCCTGGACCTCAGGTGTCAGGATCTTGTCTGTATATGCTCCCGGGGGGGTGAACACCACCCCCTGAGGTGGTTCCACCTGAAGGTTGTGCAGGACCAGTAGATGAGGAGGCCCCAGGGTGGGTCCCACATGTGATGTAGCCTGGTAACATGGCCAGATGAGGTGTGAGAGGTGATTCTGCTGGCAACTGTTCCCCAAACATGCCATTGTGTCATTGTTATAGAACATATGTGGGTAGTAATAGTCCACACATTCCCTGATCATGTCCAACAGCATGCATATATAACCCCAATAACACAAAACAACAGATGCGCAGCAATTACATAGCAAACAAAACACATGCATATATGGAACCATAGTGGTCATTACAATGGCATGCAGGTGACATTACCTGTAACAGGCCACCAATGATAGTGTCCCCACAGGGAACACAACTACAAACACATAGCACAAAGTGTTGTACAATATGATATATGTCCCAATGGTAGTTATTCTGTAGACATACTTGTTGAGTTGTGTGATCAGATTGTTGTTGCAGATATGGTGGGGGGGGGGCAGAGATGTGTATTAACAACTATGATAACCTTGCAGTATTTGGTCCTCAGACCAGTTTCCATCTTTATGTCTTTCAGACAATATGTCCAGGGAGGGGTTTCCCATTTATACATTGGAGGAGAATGATGTCATCATCTCACACCTGGTGCAGCACTACCAGGTGTTGTTCAACTGAACAGCCCATGATCAGCAGGAGCGGACCGCCCTGTTGAGCAATCTTGTCCACAGGGTAAATGATGTTGTCCTGTATAACTGCAGTTATGAGCAGGTCTGGCATCAATGCATAGATCTACTTTTCCATGCCCGTCAGCATACTGCTGCAGTCAGGGGAGACCAGCTTGCAACGGGGGGGGGGTCATACCATCCAGTTCCCCCGACACATGTTGAGGAGCTCCTTGCCAGCCTCGGAGCACCTGCCCACCCACAAACACACACCTGGTGGAGAGCATAGTGGAGGTGGGTGCTACCCACACAATGGCAGAGGAGCATGCAGGTAAGGCCATAGGGCACATCAGTAGACCTCTGTTGTGTATCCATCCGCATCTGTACAGTTAGATCATGCATATGATTGAAGAAACATATATAGTCTGTTGCTGCATAGTAGAAATAAACAGATGTGCATAATCTGTAGTATTGTGGCTTGTACTGTTGATGTACTGTAATGTTGCACCCATCCTGTACCAATGCCACAGCTGTGGCTACTGACATCACATCTCTCATACACTTATGTAGGTCACTCTGGTATACCTCCAGGGCAGCAGCCTGTAGCTGGTGAGTATGGTGTCTGTTCAGGTTTGCCAATACACCGGTTATGTTATGGCTATGGTATGTTCCATTCACACATTTAACACACCTACCCATAATGCATGCTGTATATGTTCACATATTGTTGTTGTTAACTGCACTGCATCACAGTGGTCACTGTGATGGCATATCTGAAGGGTATGCCAGACTGCTGCAATATAACTATCATCCTGTCATTGCAAAT
>NC_056746.1:918489147-918585697 GCF_019279795.1 Protopterus annectens | reverse complement strand
GATGATATAAGGTTGTGGCTCTGTTTTTTCAGTTAATGCTTGATAGAATTTAGTGCTTGTTAGAATTGCTGCATAGCCACTGATAAGTGGGGGTAGTTCACTTCATTAATATTCGGTTTCTGCCTTATATAAGTGGTACATTTTGGATTATTTTCTACTTAAACTCTTAACTTTAGCTGGCTAAGACCTTCCTGCAATCAACTGGATGTATAAGTGAATTTAAGTAAATCTTTGTCTGCACTTTTTTTTAAATAATACAGCATTTAATTTGATTTAATTGTGTTGCATAGAATACTATCTAGCTGGAAGTTGTAGCTCTGTTTTTTCAGTTAATGGTTGTTAGAATTTATTGCTTGTTAGAATTCCTGCATAGCCAGTGATAAGTGGGGGTAGTTCACTTCATTAATATTTCATTTATGCCTTATATGTCGTACATTTTGTAGCTCTGTTTTTTTCAGTTAATGCTTTTTTAAAATTTTAGTGCTTGTTAGACCTCCTGCATAGCCAGTGATAAGTGGCATAGTTCATTTCATTGATATTTGGTTTCTGCATTATATAAGTGGTACATCTTGTAATATTTTCTACCAACAATCAACTGGACGTATAACTGAATTTACGTAAAGCTTTATCTACACTTTTTTCAAATAATACAAAATGTAAATTGATTTATTTGTGTTGCATTGGATGCTATCTATCTGGAAGTTGTGGCTTTGTTTTTTCAGTTAATTCTTGTTAGAATTTTGTGTTTGTTAGAATTCCTGCATAGCCAGTGATAAGTGGGGATAGTTCCCTTTATAGATATTTGGTTTCTGCCTTAAATAAGTGGTACATTTTGGATTATTTTCTGCTTAAACTCTGAGCTTTGGCTGGCTAAAACCTACCTGCAATCAACTGGATGTATAAATAAATTTAAGTAAATCTTTATCTGCACTTTTTTCAAATAATACAGCATTTAAATTGATTTATTTGTGTTGCATTGAATACTATCTAGCTGGAAGTTGTGGCTCTGTTTTTCAGTTAATGCTTGCTAGAATTTAGTTCTTGATAGAATTCCTGCATAGCCAGTGATAAGTGGGGGAAGTTCACTTCATTGATATTCTGTTTCTGCTCTATATAAGTGGCACATTTTGGATTATTTTCTCTTCAAACTCTGGGCTTTGGCCAGCTAAGAACTTCCTGCAATCAACTGGACGTATAAGTGAATTTAAGTAAGTCATTATCTGCACTTTTTTCAAATAATACAGCATTTAAATTGATTTATTTGTGTTGCATTGAATACTATCTAGCTGGAAGTTGTGCCTCTGTTTTTCAGTTAATGATTGTTAGAATTTAGTGCTTGATAAAATTCCTGCATAGCCATTGATAAGTGGGGGAAGTTCACTTCATTGATATTCGGTTTCTGCCTTATATAAGTGGTACATTTTGGATTATTTTCTGCATAAACTCTGAGCTTTGACCTGCAATCAACTGGACGTATATGCGAATTTAAGTCAATCTTTATCTGCATTTTTTCAAATAATACAGCATTTAAATTTTGTTATTGGTGTTGCATTGAATACTATCTAGCTGGAAGTTGTGGCTCTGTTTTTTCAGTTAAGTCTTCTTAGAATTTAGTGCTCGTTAGAATTCATGCATAGTCTGTGATAAGTGGGGGTAGGTCACTTCATTCATATTTGGTTTCTGCCTTAAATAAGTGGTACATTTTGGATTATTTTCTGCTTAAACTCTGATCTTAGGCCGGCTAAGACCTACCTGCAATCAACTGGACGTATAAGTGAATTTAAGCAAATCTTTATCTGCACTTTTTTCAAATAATACAGCATTTAAATTGATTCATTTGTGTTGCATTGAATACTATCTAGTTGGAAGTTGTGGCTCTTTTTTTCTGTTAATGCTTGTTAGAATTACAGCATAGCCAGTGATAGGTGGGGGTTGTTCCCTTCATTGATATTCAGTTTCTGCCTTATATAAGTGGTACATTTTGGATTGTTTTATGCTTAAACTCTGAGATTTGGACTGCTATGACCTACCTGCAATTAACTGGATGTACAAGTGAATTTAAGCAAATCTTTATCTGCACTTTTTTCAAATAATACAGCATTTAAATTGATTCATTTGTGTTGCATTGAATGCTATCTAGCTGGAAGTTGTGGCTCTGTTTTTTCAGTTAATGCTTGTTTGAATTTAGTGCTTGTTAGAATTTCTGCATAGGCAGTCATAAGTGGGGTAATTCACTTTATTGATATTCAGTTTCTGCCTTAAATAAGTGGTACATTTTGGATTATTTTCTGCTTAAACTCTGAGCTTTGGCCGGCAAAGACCTACCTGCAATCAACTGGACGTATAAGTGAATTTAAGTAAATTTTTATCTGCACTTTTTTCAAATAATACAGCATTTAAATTGATTTATTTGTGTTGCATTGGATACTATCTAGTTGGAAGTTGTGGCTCTTTTTTTCTGTTAATGCTTGTTAGAATTACTGCATAGCCAGTGATAAGTGGGGGTTGTTCCCCTCATTGATATTTGGTTTCTGCCTTATATAAGGGGTACATTTTGGATTATTATCTGCTTAAACTCTGCGCTTTGGCCGGCTATGACCTACCTGCAATCAACTGGATGAGTAAATGAATTTAAGTAAAGCTTTATCTGCACTTTTTTCAATTAATACTGCATTTAATTTGATTTATTTATGTTGCATTGAATACTATCTAGCTGGAACTTGTGGCTCTGTGTTTTTCAGTTAATGCTTGTTTGAATTTAGTGCTTGTTAGAATTCCTGCATAGCCAGTGATAAGTCGGGTAGTTCACTTCATTGATATTTGGTTTCTGCCTTATATAAGTGGTACATTTTGGATTATTTTCTGCTTAAACTCTGAGCTTTGGCCAGCTAAGACCTGCCTGCAACTGGACGTATAAGTGAATTTAAATAAATTTTTATCTGCCCTTTTTTCAAATAATACAGCATTTAAATTGATTTTTGTGTTGCATTGAATACTATCTAGCTGGAAGTTGTGGCTCTGTTTTTTTCAGTTAATGCTTGTTAAAATTTAGTGCTTGTTAGAATTACTACATAGCCAGTGAAAAGTGGGGGTAGTTCACTTTACTGACATTCGTTTTCTGCCTTATATCCGTGGTACATTTGGGATTATTTTCTGCTAAAACTCTGGGCTTGGCCGGCTAAGACCTACCTGCAATCAACTGGATGTATAAGTGAATTTAAGTAAATATTTACCCGCACTTTTTTCAAATAATACAGCATTTAAATTGATTTATTTGTTTTGCATTGAATATTATCTAGTTGGAAGTTGTGGCTCTTTTTTTTCTGTTAATGCTTGTTAGAATTACTGCATAGCCAGTGATAAGTGAGGATTGTTCCCTTCCCTGATATTCGGTTTCTGCCTTATATACATGGTACATTTTGGATTATTTTCTGCTTAAACTCTGAGCTTTGGTTGGCTATGACCTACCTGCAATCAACTGGATGTATAAGTGAATTTAAGTAAATCTTTAAATGCACTTTTTTCAAATAATACAGCATTTCAATTGATTTATTTGTTTTGCATTGAATACTATCTAGCTGGAAGTTGTGGCTATGTTTTTTCAGTCAATGCTTTTTAGAATTTAGTGCTTGTTAGAATTCCTGCATAGCCAGTGATAAATGGGGGTAGTTCACTTTGTTGATATTCTGTTTCCGCCTTATATAAGTGGTACATTTTGGATTCTTTTCTGCTTAAACTCCGAACTTTGGCCGGCTGCGACCTACCTGCAATCAACAGGACGTATAAGTGAATTTAAGTAAAGCTTTACCTCCACTTTTTTCAAATAATACTCCATTTAATTTGGTTTATTTCGCTTGCATTGAATACTATCTAGCTGTAAGTTGTGGCTCTGTTTTTTCAGTTAATGCTTGTTTGAATTTAGTGCTTTTAGAATTCCTGCATAGCCAGTGATAAGTGGGGTAGTTCACTTCAGTGATATTTGGTTTCTGCCTTATATAAGTGGTACATTTTGGATTTTTTTCTGCTTAAACTCTGAGCTTTGGCCAGCTAAGACCTACATGCAATCAACTGGATGCATAAGTGAATTTAAGTAAATCTTTATCTGCACTTTTTTCAAATAATACAGCATTTAAATTGATTTTTTTGTGTTGCATTGAATACTATCTAGCTGGAAGTGGTGGCTCTGTTTTTTTTTAGTTAATGCTTATTAGAATTTAGTGCTTGTTAGAATTTCTGCATAGTCAGTGATAAGTGGGAGTAGTTCACTTTATTGACATTTGTTTTCTGCCTTATATAAGTGGTACATTTTGGATTATTTTCTGCTAAAACTCTGGGCTTGGCCAGCTAAGACCTACCTGTTATCAACTTGACGTATAAGTGAATTTAAGTAAATCTTTATCTGCACTTATTTCAAATATTACCACATTTAAATTGATTTATTTGTGTTGCATTGAATACTATCTAGCTTGAAGTAGTGGCTCTGTTTTTTCAGTTAATGCTTGTTAGAATTTAGTGATTGTTAGAATTCCTGCATAGCCAGTGGTAAGTGGGGGTAGTTCACTTCACTGATATTTTGTTTCCTCCTTATATAAGTGGTACATTTTGGATTATTTTCTGTTTAAACTCTGAGCTTTGGCCGGCTAAGACCTACCTACAATCAACTGGACGTATAATTGAATTTAAGTAAAGCTTTATCTGCACTTTTTTCAAATAATGCAGCATTTAAATTGATTTATTTGTGTTGCCCTGAATACAGTCTAGCTGGAAGTTGTGGCTCTGTTTTTTTCAATTAATGCTTATTAGAATTTAGTGCTTGTTAGAACTCCCGCATAGCCAGTGATATGTGGGGGTAGTTCACTTCTTTGATATTCGGTTTCTGCCTTATATAAGTGGTACATTTTGGACTATTTTCTGCTTAAACTCTGAGCTTTGGCTGGCTAAGACCTTTCTGCAATCAACTAGATGCATAAGTGAATTTGACTAATTTTTTATCTGCACATTTTTCAAATAATACAGCATTTAAATGTATTTATTTGTGTTGCATTGAATACTGTCTAGCTGGAAGTTGTAGCTCTGTTTTTTCAGTTAGTTCCCCACCCACCCTCCCTGCTTTTATTTTGGTGTTAATCTTGGTGGCTTTGAAACTACCTGCCCCTCTTGTAAATTTGCATTTGGATACTCCTCCTGGGCCCATCTCATTTGTTCACTCAAAAAAAAAAATAAATAAATAAATAAATTGCACTTTATTCATCTGCTTTTACTGTCTTTGTGCTTCTTCCTACTTTATTACTTTATTTTGCTTTTGCATCATCTTAAAAGTACTCAGTTGTATTTATTACTGCTTGGCGTAACTATCATTCTAAGCCTTTTTGGTTTAAGCACTTGGGCTTCAGACCAATAGTTTTACATTAGGAAGGTTTGTGGTCTGCTCTGGTGTGGCATGACAGGTAGCTTACATCCTTCTAAGTTGGGAACTGCTGATTGAAGGCTCATTGTCTGTTATTCTAAAAGTGCATTCGTTCTGGTTTAAGCACTTGGGCTTCAGGCCAGTTATTTTACATTAAGAAGGTTTGTGGTCTGCACTCTTGTGGGAGGAGAGGCTGGACTCTGCCTTTGTGAGCTGGGAATTTCTGGTTAAAGGATTATAGTGCCTGCATATTTTAACTGTTTCTTACTGAAATTGGTGCACCTTGTTTGCTGTAGCATAGACTAGATCCAGGCCTGCTGAGTCTAGCTTTGTTTGTATAACTTGAGCACTAATCCAGGCCTTCTTTTTTGGAGAAGGTTCCCCTGCACCCCAGTGGCAGGAGTGTGCAATTAGAACTTGTCTGATTGAAGACTATAGGAACAGGGCTCTGTTTTGAGATTTTTTTTACTGGTTAATTAGGTAATTTGTTTAAAAGCCTTTTCTGTTTGCTTGTAGTCATCTAAAGCTGTTTTAAGTGTATTTTTTACTGTTTGTAGTCATTTAAAGCTGTTTTAAGTGTATTTTTTACTGTTTTTGCCTTATCTTTTCAAAAATATTTTCCTTGTTCCCACCTTTCTAAGCTAGTATAGTCCAGTTTTCAGGCTAGTGCTGAATTCAGGGCTGAAGTTTCTGAGTTGCCCATAACTTACTTGGATAGAAGGAGGTTTCTTTGTTCACCTGTGAGAGAGGGAGCTTTGAGTAGCTATCTGTCCCTGGAGGAGTGGTTCCAGCCCAGAAGTTAGTAGTTTATAGGCCGTTTTGGGCTAATTTCTATCTCTTTTCATTTCCTTGCTGTAAAAAACATGTTTGCTTGGTTTTGCACATCCAGGCAGGGCCGGTTAGCTAAGGCTAAATTATTCCCGGCTCCACCAATTCTCATCTTCAGTTTTTCCTTTGAAAGTAGTCTAACTCTCAACCTAAGCACTTGAAAAGCATCCTACAGTCCAGCACTTGTTCAGACCTAATAGCAAGCACGAATATACCCAGACACTTGATTGCCCAGCAGGGCAAGGCTCATTATTCACCCCTCACCAACCAAGTGACTAAGCAGCTCACCCTACTATTCATGCATGACCAAAGGGCAATTTCAGGTATACTCTCCAGTCCAGCTGGTGAACCTGGGTATCCTGAGGCAATGTTACAACTGCCTCATGTACACAGACAACCCTCTCCTCCTACTACAAAACATTAACATATGTGAGAGATGCAATTATATAGCTATATTGGAGGCTTAGCTCTCTCCACCCAAGACTGGAACAGGCAGTCATGAAGAGAAGGTTAACACTTGCACCACACCTCCAGCCTCACATAGACGTACTAAACCAGCACTGGCAAAAATACACATAAATACACAAAATCATACTCAGAGGCTCTAAATAATAACCTGCATCAGAGACCTCCAAAGCAGACACCCAAAAAACCTTCACCTCCTGTCACAAACCAGACAACACATAAAACACAAAATCAGTGTGCCGCACAATCACAGCCCTTAAGGCGAAATAACATACCTAACACACTAGTAATAGGTGACTCTATAGTTAGGCACACTGACATCCCACTCACTAGGCTGGACAAGGTGAAGGTTACTGTTAGCTGCCTATCAGGAGCCAGAATCCACCACATAACACAAGCACTCAGGTCACTCCAGAACAACTACAAATTTGACTATGTCATTGTTCATGTTGGTGTGAATGACCTGAGTCGTACCTCCCTGGACTACATGAAAAGAGACATGGAAGAGCTCTCTGATCATGTAGCCCTGGTGGGTATGACCTTGACCCCTGAGTAGCATCCTGCCCTCACAAGAATGATACCGCAATATAAAGAAAAAATGATCAATTTCAACAATTGGCTAAGCTTCTGGTGTCATTCAAAGGGGATCCAGTGTCTGTCAGCCTGGGATGACATGCTCAACAAGCCTCATTGCTTCGCAAGAGACGGCTTGCACCTGTCATTCCTAGGCTTTCGAATACTGGAAAAAAAGGCGCTTGCTGCACCCATAGTGCCTTTTTTAGGCAAGGCTCAAAAGTCAAACCCACCTCTGTAAACAGCACAAATACAAAAATGAGAGTTATGCTACTCAACGCCAGGAGTTTAAATCTCAAAATGCATGTGCTCGAAGCACTCCTCTGTATGGAGAACATTGACATCTGTGCAGTAACTGAAACATGGTTCAAGAGTCCACAGAGCACCCCAGCACTACCAGGCTACAACTCATACCACACATTTCGGCCACAGAACATGGACCAAAACACAAAAGGAGGGGGTGTATCCATATTCATCAAGGATACCTACACCTCCAGGTAAGTGATGCAGCCTGATACCCCTGAGATCATCCATGTGCAATTAACATCGGGCAAATCTGCAATGCAAATTGTGGCCAGTTACAGATCACACTCCATGACCCAGGACCACCATTCCACCTTTCTGGAGACACTGGAAAACATGAAGGTCCTACCGAACATCCTGATATTGGCTGATTTCAATTACCCTACCCTTAACTGGGAAAACTACTCAAGTACAAACTACCAGGTCCAAACCTTCCTGGAATTTATCAACTCAAATGCCCTGGATCAGCTAGTAAACTCCCCTACCAGATGTGAAAACATATTGGACCTGGTCATCACCAACATGGGCGACAGGTGTTCCACACCGGAGGTCAACCCATCACTGGTTAGATCAAACCATAAACTAATCACTCTGGATGTCCACACCACACAATCACCCACAACCAAGGAAACCACAGTGAAAAACTTTTCTATAGCAAACTTCACCTTAATTAAGGCAGAGGTGGCAAGTTTCACAGCCCCCACACTATAGGATAACAGTGTCCAAGATGCAGGAACCTTTACAAATGTACTCTATGAGCACCTACTAGGATGCATGAATCATGCCATCCCTAGCAAAACCAAGACTCACTCCCCTAAGAGAAGGAAACCAGTCTGGTGGACCCATGCCATAAACAGGCTATACAATAGAAGGAGGAAACTAGTTCAGAAAAAAGGCAAATCCCAAGAAGGAAAGACATCCCTGATTAGTATCAGTAAGAAACTAAGGTCCCTCATAAAATCATCCAAGGCTAACTTCGAAAGAAAAATAGCCAAGGATTTAAAAGACAACTACAAAGCCTTCTTTAGCTATGTCAAGAATCTAATTGGCAACTCACAGATATGCTCTGAGCTAGTGCAAACTAGCACAAAATATACTGAAAACTGATATTGCCAACATCCTGGCAGATAGATTCAGTGCAAACTTCACCCCACTCTCACCCCCAAAAGGGCCCACATCAATACCGTAAACATGTAGTGTCCTGGAAATCACAGATGCACAGGTGAAAACAGCCCTTTCAAAAGCCAAAAGCACAGCATCAATGGGGCCAGATGGTGTCCCAGGCTGCATCTTGCACGAACTACAGAATGAACTACCCCCACCTAAACACACTGTTCAACCTCAGCCTCTCCACAGGCTATGTGCCTATAGAATGGTGCACAGCAACGGTTATTCTGCTTCACAAAGGAGGGGCCACAACTGACCCTGGTAACTATCACCTCATAAGCCTGTCTAGCCTGGTCTGCAAGGCTATGGAGCACATCATCATGGAACTCATTAACAAAGACATTGGGTACCTCCAAACACTTGACCCGACCCAGTTCGGCTTTGTTAAGGGCAGATCATGCCTACTAAACCTGGTTGACTTCTTCGAGACAGTCACCAAGGCCGTAGATTAGGGGAAGATGATTCACACAGCCTACCTTGACCTCGCCAAGGCTTTTGACACCATTCCCCACTCAGAAATTATAGAAAAACTCACCAGCCTGAACATAAACCCCTACTTCACAAGATGGGTTGCCAACTGGCTTACAGACGTAACTCACACGGTAAGAATAGCGGGCTTCAGGTCCGACTCTAAACCAGTCACAAGTGGTGTCCCACAATGCTCAGTCCTGGGACTCCTACTGTTCAGCATATACTTCTCAGAAGTACAGGCAAACACAGAAGGACTATGGCTAACCAAGTTCACCGATGACTGCAAACTGGGAGCCATAACTGACTCTCCGACTGACAAGGACATTCTCCAAAAAGGCCTTACTGAGATGGACACCTGGTGTCAAAGTCATGGTCTCAGGCTAAATGCCAAAAAATGCATAGTCATCCCATTTGGGAATAACAAAACACCCATGAATTACCACATAGGTGGCAGCCCCCTTAATACAGAAGAGGGAATAAGAGATCTGGGGACCCAGGTAGATAGTAATCTCTCCTTTGACAGTCATATTGCCAAAGTAGTTAGGAAATCCTTCTATGTAGCCCATCTAATTACTAATGGGTTCGCATCTAGAAATAAAGACATTATAGTGCCCCACTACTCGTCACTCATCAGACCCATCATAGAGTACAATGCCCCATTTGGGATGTACCTCACAAGACACTTCCAACAGTTGGAAAGACCACAAAAGTACCTCACCAAGAGGATTACTGGCCTCAAACATATGTCCTACGCAGCCCGACTGGAAAAGCTCTGGCTGTACTCAGTGGCATATCGCTTACTCAGAGGTGATCTCTGCCTGACTTACAAAGCCATGTCCAACTCAGAATTGATGGACATGCTCCACCTAAAGAAATCCAAGTCACTGTGAGCCACTCACTCTAGTGAGCTAAACCTTGCCACAACAATAAATAGAATATGCTGGAGGGATAGATTCCTGTCAGAGATTCCCCGTGCTTTGGAACAAAATTCCTAACTACATTAGGCAGAGCCCCTTACTAACACTCTTCAAGAGAAACCTTGATGAGTGGATGGGTAACAGAAAATACACCCCTGGGATCACTTCATTGGCTCTTCTTGACAGAGGCTCAGTTAATTAATCAATGGGGCGGCGAAAGCTGACACACTCTGGCTAGGCTTATGAATGCTGTCAGGCAAATAGCTTAGTACCGACCTATGAACCTATGAACCTATAAATCATCCATTCAATGTGCAGACATGTTGGCTATGGAAGAGAAATTGTTGTGGAGAGGAAGGAGAGTCTGCTGTTGTGGACAACACTTGGGAGTGAGGGGTAACATAGGCTAAACCTATGTATAATTCAGAATATCTTGATATTTGTTATTTCATAAAGTATCCACATTGGTAGCTTGTCAATTTTTGTATCACATTTTGAATTATAGTGTTCTGAATTTAGTCATTGAAGAGAAGTATATAACCTTCTACTCTTTCCTCTAGGCTGTCACTGTGAATGAAGGAGTAGTTGTAGTGGAACATGGCTGTCTGGCTTGAGGCAGCTCTCTTCAATTCCTAATGCATCAGGTTTCAAGAGATGGAGATAGACAGTAATATTATCTATTTTGCTATTTATTCCATCTCCTTTTAAGAGGAGTGGTTATAATTTGCTAAAGCAGAGGTGATAGTTCCTAGGTTTTCTGTATGATTATCAGAGATGGTAGAAGCATGAAGTCTGGTTTGTGTCTTATCTTAATTTGGAATAAGGATGCAAGTCTTTGGTCATGTTATGTTTGTGTGCCTTGGACAGAACCATCAAATATTGACAGTGTTCACAACTACAGTTTGAAATTAAAAGTCTTCATTTGTCATTGTTTTACTTTATAAATTTTAACCTCTTTTTAGGAGCATTAGTTTATAGCTGCTTAAATGATTATGCTCAAGTTATAGCTTACAGCCAAGCTCATAGAAATCACCTGCATTTCTTGATCATTTGGATTCATGGGATTGGTTAGATTTGCACTTTGAGGTTTGCAAGTACTACATACACTCCTGAGTTAATACCCAGTAAACCTTACTCTGTTTGAACCATATAAAGCAAGAGGTCTATGGCTAAACATCGAGCACACAAACATGTGAAAGGCATGGCATTGAGCCCATCTGATCAAAT
Source organism: Protopterus annectens (assembly GCF_019279795.1). Classification (NCBI taxonomy): domain Eukaryota; kingdom Metazoa; phylum Chordata; order Ceratodontiformes; family Protopteridae; genus Protopterus; species Protopterus annectens. The sequence continues at coordinate 918,574,339 of NC_056746.1, read as the reverse complement.
TTCCATACACTGAAAAAACAACTAAACACAGAAAGTGAATCCAAGGGATTAAGTCCCCATGACCCCACCCCTGCTAATTGCATATACCAACTTTGAGATCACACTACAATAGAGGAAGGGCAAATTCCATGAGCTCTTGTTATTCTATGATCTCACAAAGTGGAAAAGCATGTAAGATTCAAACAGCTTTATTGGCTTTCACTTGGTTCAACAAATTGATTTTTCAACTAAAAGCCAGTAACCCAAAGCAAGACAATAAGGGAGAGCACACTGGTAAAAAGTGGTATTCCTGAAGCCCTTATACAAACCTAAGCAGTCTTCAGACTATCAGTTTAAGCAACCCAGGTTTGGACTGTCAGAAAAACATCAATGACTAGTGACCCAGTAGTTATAATTTATTATTAATTAAATTACAGTTAATCAATAGTCTCTAAATTATAGTTATGTTTAGAATAATGACTGTTGATTTTTAAACCCATTTTCAGCCATTTACTATTTCTTGTTCAGGTATGCATCATGAATTAGAACTTTTGAACTCAGAAGCAAAGCAGAATCTAGTGAAATCGTTTGGCAGGAAGTGGAACAGAATGAGGGTGAATGTGGCAGCTCTCTGATGATTAATACTGTGAGACTCAATACTGTAAATAGGTTATACTGAAAACTACTTTCAAGAAACCTGGAAGCACTGCTATGTGTCTATGAAGTTATTATATATAAGTTAAGGGGGTGTGGGCATTGCCCTCACATGGAGGGTGCAGTGGTACTTGTACATCTTGAAAAGAAGCTTTGTTTTAGGTTTGCTGAAAGTGGCTTTCCGCTGAATTATTTTAATTTGCGGTAATTTCAGTTGCAGAGCCAGCATTAACATAACAAGGAAATCTTGATAAAATTATCTTTGATTCATATCATAAGTTTGTTTGTGTCTTTCGGCTTTTCCCAGTTAGGGGTCGCCACAGCGGAACTCCAGTCCGCTAATGATTGGCAGTAGATTTTTTACGTATTGGCTTGCCAGGCCTAACACACAACCTTCAATGAAGGAATGCCCATTCACGCATGTCGCTACACAGAAGATGCTCTAACTGAGAATCGAACGGGCAACGTCTAACTGTGAGGCGACAACGGTACCGCAGCACCACCACCGCAGTTCATACCATAAGTACAGCCACTAAATTAATAAAGGCCTAGCCAGAGAAATATACAACAGAGACTGTAAAGCTATGAAGATGTGTAATAAAGTAAAATTTCAAATGAGGTGCCTTTTGAATGAGCTGTAACAGTTTAAATGCAAACACATGAATTTAAATTATTAAATCCTACTGACTTGGATTAAAGCAGGAAAATCGTGTGTGCAATTGAAATGTGCCAGAACCACTACATATTCATCATTCTTGGGACTGTATAGCTGCTTTTGGGTTGTTTAAAAAGTCTAACGCAGACATGAGTCGGCAAATATAGATCAATGGGCTATACAAAGTTCTTAAGGGAAACACATGAGGTTTACTGAATACAAAGAGCAGTGACAGTGAGATTTTTTAATGCTTTTATTAAATTCTTAATTTGTAGACAGTCACATAAGTAGACAAAAACAAATAGAAAACAAATCATAACAAACATTTTCCATTTTCATGCATTAGACATATATGTTTTCTTTTTATCAATTATTATTCATTCCAATATTACATAAATTGCTCAGTTCCTACCTTCCCTTAAACCTCTGATTGTGGGATTTTTTTGAGAACATTGGATAGAGTTAAGATTTGACAATACTTTAAAGAAAAGGCCTTTTCATCATGTTTGCTCACTGCTTTTCCTCCTCAAGTGAGATTAAGCAGGAAAGCTTATGACTTACTTAGAAGACAGTTTCTATATACCAATGTCATCCTATGTATCATGTTTGATTCCTGTTCACTATTAGGTCTACCGCCTGTTGTACCTTAGCAAGCACTGTACAATCCCATGTACCTGCAGACATTTAATCGGCTACCACCTATATGTTCCTTTCTTATTTCTCTATGTCTCTTCACCTCTTTTTCTCATCAAGAAGGTATTTCTTTGTAATTGCTTTTAGAATGTTTAGTTCTTTTCAAACTCACATCTTCCTTCACTTTCAGTTTACTTGAAGTTACTTCAGATTTCATCTCAGTCAATGGGTAACTCTAATTTTAGTTTTACAATTTTACCTCTCAGGCATACCTTTACTAACAGTATTCTTCAGTTTCAAGCTGTTTTCCCCACTGTACATTTAATCTATTATTCCACTTTCAAATGCATTTATCCCCAAATACATGTTGTCACACCTTCTGCTAGTTTACCTACTTAATATTATACTTTACCAAGTATTTACATCTCCATCTTCTCTACAGATTGAAATCAACAAAAGCAGGGATGAGTAGCAGATGAAGGTACTTACAGATGCTATAAATAAGTCTAGAAGCCACAGTCCAAAGAAATGAGCCAGATATTCTATATTCCAATCACATTCAGATTTTGTTGAGACTTAAAATGCTTTACACTACTGTCAGTGCTTGATTAAACACTAGGAGAATGGACAAAGGGTCCTTAAGTAGCTACTTGGCATACAATCCAGAAGACCTTTAAGGAGCCTAGATTAAATTCCCAAATATCCCAAAGCACTGCCTGGTTAAGCAACTTGCTCAGGGTCAAACAGTAGGCACGTGAAGGCTGAGGGAATCAAACCCTTACCACAGGAAGTTGTTCATTAACACCTCATAGCCTTAATCTTCTGTGCTGTCACCAGTCTTTGGAATGCAGCATCAGCATGTTTTTTTTTCCTTTGGACTGTTATTACTCCATATAGTTTCCTTTGTGTGTGTGTGTGTATTTCGTGTGACTATTCAAAACTGACTTTAAATATGTTTTACAAGTAAAACTCCATATAATCGAACGTTCATAATTTTAAACATGTTTAACACAAGCAGAAGTGATTGAAACTTGTTTGGTCGATTCTACTGGTGTTAAGTCTGTGCAAGATTGTGCACAGTGGGGATCAGGGAAATTGCCCCTTTCCTCACTGTAGAGTGAACTCAAATGTGGTATATATAATTAGCAGGTGGTGTAGGGGATGCAGGGGGGCTTGCCCCCAGAAAAAAAATCAGTGTTTTGTTTTTTCACTGTTTTGGCTTTTAATCTTTTGTGATCGATCATTAGTTCGAGATTTGTGTACTTAAATGTTTAGAAGTACATCCATTTGATATTAGTGGCAGTTAATTAGGTTTTTAACAGAGTTTTGATCTGCACAGGATGAGATTACTGAGGTTACTATAACATTTACGTTGCACTCTACAGTGCATAAATGCACTTGGTATTATTTCTTGTATCTGACTATCTGTTGAGCCTTTTAAACTGATCATTCCATTCAATTCATTTATTTATTTATTTGGCATTTGTTTACAGGAAAGTCTGACTGGGTATGAGCCCATTTTCAACAGAGGCCCGGCGAGAAAAGCTCCCATGTTTAGAGAGATATAGCCACTCAACAAATAGTAAATACATACAGCCAGGTTAAAAGTAGTTTATAAAAAAATTCCTTTGATTTTTAACTCTCTCTCTGTATTAAACAGACTAAGTAAATGGTAGGACTGATGAAGTGCAGTGTAAAATGAGGTTTGTTTAGTAAATATATAAAAATGTCCAATAAAAGCAGAAATGCTTTACTCACCTAGTGTGAGATCTTCCAATGGTGTAACAAACATCCAAAACAGAGACCTTTTATACATGAAATCTTCATATTAATTAATTAATTAATTAATTAATTAAATGTCCAGTTAAAAATCAATATTCAGACTATTACATCTCAAAGTCTGAAATTTCATTATTAGAGCTTCCTTTTTTCTAAAATCTTTTTAACATCACAGTCATGACAATTAACATGACACAAAATTGTAGCAGAAATACCATTGCTAGATCCATCATGAAATTGATTAAAATGAATTGCAACAGATATATAGTTAGCATTAATACTAATATCCCTAAGATGTTCATGTATTCTCTTTTTATACTTCGTTTTTGTTTCACTGTAGATAACAAATCACAGGGACATCTAAAAGCATAAATAATTTTTTCTGCATCACAATTAAAACTTCCAACAGTTTGAAATTTCATACCAAAAATATAAGAACATTAATTAACTGCAAAATTACATATACTACAATTATTACAAGGTAAGTACCCTTGTTTTGTAAAGGGCTGGTACATTTCATATTTCATACAGTAAAACTAGCATGGACCAGATAATCCAAAATATTCTTTCCCCTCTTATAAAAAAATGAGAGTACTAGAAATAAACTTTTTAAATTGTGATCATCAAATAACCATGCTTTCTTAATGTTTTTTTCAGTGTCAGAAAAAAGATTGTTTTTAAAAACATTAAAAGCTTATGGCTGACCAACACATATTTTTAATTTCTTAAACTATTATAAGCTGTTCAGTTCAGATGATTCATATCCAGACTACACACTCTGCTACAGGCTTTCTTGGCATCACTGAGGTTATAATTCATACAGTCAACATTCTTGCAGCTTCAGTTCAGATGCATTAAAGCTGCTCACATAAAATGCACTTTTTCAAGTGTAGAATAACCATCTAGGAGTGGTGGCTTTCAGTTCATGTATTACTAGGCATTGAAGTGGTGTAACATTTCTTTGTGAGTTAAGCTATATTGTCTGACTTAAAACTCAGTGAAAATATTGACTACGGTCTTTTTCTCCCCACTTCATCATTGCTAGTTCTTTGTAGAAGATATAGCCTTTAGACTTTAAGAGATAAGTAATTTCCATTGTCTCTAATGGTTGATTTTATTTGTTTTATGAAGAAGACACTTGTATCATGCGCCATATAATTCCATGATTATATCATGCAAAAACAATACACAGTTTCTTAGTAATATTATTTAACCTTTTTATGTTCAAGACTAAAATATCATATTCTGGTACAAAGGCAGTCATTTTGTTGGAGCCGTGTTTTTTCTTTCTCGGCAGCTTTAACACAATGTAATCAGTTTTGCAAGTAGTTATATCAAGTATATTGTACTTTTGTTTTTTGCTCTTGTAGTGCTAATGTAGCAATTCTCAGGCAACTAAAACAATAATTATTGATGAACACCTTTTTAATTAGGCAGCAAATAATAAAATGGTTCATATGCTAGTGGTAAAATAATTCAGAAATAATTTAATCGTCCAGTTGCCCTATTAAATATGTGGGAAGCTTTTAAAGCTTACATTTGCAGGCAACTAATGTCAATTTCTTATTGTTTTTGGAAACAACAGAATTAAGAGGGAATCTCATTAATAGGCTGTATATATTCTGTTAGAACAATATATATATATATATATATATATATATATATATATATATATATATATATATATATATAGGGACAAACGAGCAAACCACAAATCCCCCCCCATTCCTTTCCCCCATGATGGGTGAGCAGGTATCACCTGCTCATTTCCCACCCACCCATACCTGACTTTTCCATACCTGAAACTACTTGAACTCAGCTGGTGCACATCACAGCCAAGACTTTCTCCTTCTATGCCACGATGCCAGGCACAATGATATCAGTGTTGAATTTGTGTGCAGGCATGTTTTCCACCATTATTCACATGGAATAAAGACCACAGATTGCCACACTCCTAGTAAATCCTTTTACTGTCCCCTCATGCTAGGCAAACCAGCACAATTGTTTTTCCTCCCCTCATCTGATTCTTCAGAGATCGGGTCAACTAATCAAACTTAAGTGCCCTGCTTTCAGAGAGGGCTCAATTCTTCTGCTCCATAGAGCAACTTCTCTGTCATCTTCTGCTTAGAAGCCATCTGCTCAGAAGATATTTAAGGTGAAGTGGACTAGATTCTTTATCTGGGTTAAAAGGCAGGGCTGAGATCCTCCCATGGCATGAAGTCTTCAAGTATGCATTACTTATCATTAACCTTTCATACTGGCACCAGCTATTAGACTATTAATGTACATTTGACGTCCATTTTTATTTCCATATCCTTAGTTTCTCTGAAGGACTGCAAGACCTTTTACATAGACACCATTAAGGTACCCAGTTCCCCCTTGAGATATTTACTTCATGCAAGAAAAGCTGACCTTTCATCCTTTGAGACAGTCACATCAGGCAAACCAAAGTTGCATCCTAGAAAACCCTACTTTTAGTGCTTATCACTTCTGCTAAAAAGTGTCATACTGCTACAGCCAGTTTTTGTCAGACCACCACTACAGATAACCTGGCCTTATGCCCGTGGTGGCATTGAAGTCATCACTAAACCAATCTACTAATTTTTCATTGTTTATCCTGGTCTCACAAATCATGGGAAGTGCCTCCATAATTAGGGATGTCTTTACATAACTCAGATATAATGTGAATAAAAATATGTTGTGAGAAAAGGATGACCAGCTCTTTATTTTCTTCACTAAAACGTGACTTGGTTTTGGTTGTTTTTTTTTTCAATAAATGTATTTTTAACCAGGCCTGTAGAAGAAATCTCTATATTTGCATTACAGAAGGCATCTTCATCATTAAAGAAAAAGAAAGAAAGAAAGAAAGAAAGAAAGAAAGAAAAAGAAAGAAAGAAAGAAAGAAAGAAAGAAAGAAAGAAAGAAAGAAAGAAAAAGAAAGAAAGAAAAAAAAAAGAAACCCTACTCCAAATACATTGATAAAAGGGCAACAACCACACCTCTCAAGTATAGCAAAAACTGCACAATGAACTCGGATAAACCAAAAAACAACAAAAAGCCAGGACCTCCAAATAAAAAACTTTATTCTCTCTGATGTCTCGGCAGAAATGCCTTCTAGGAGTACATACTTTACCAGCTAAAACACATGTCTTATTATACAATTAAAATTAACATAATCAAACAATTAATCAATCAAGAAATTAAAAAAAAACATTCTTTAAAGTAACACTTGCCCAATTAAATTCAACATTCATTCCCTTAGGAACCAAGGTGTCAACTTCTATTATATAAATAGCTTCTTTAAAAAGAAGTTTATTTTTTCCACTAACTTCCCTAAGATTAATTTGATCCACTTTCTCCAAAATCGTGGCTTATAAACCCCTAACAGAACCCCCATGTGCTTTTAAAAATGTTGTGCCACTGAACTTTGTTCTTTTCTGTTATCAGTATCACGGATATGTTCTAATATTCTTACTCTAAAAGCCCTTTTAGACTCTCCTATATACATTTTGCTCCATGGACACCTGAGGGCATAAACTATGCCCTCAGTGTTACATCTAAATTCCCCTTTAACTTCAATTTTTTTGCCATTAAAGTACTCAAAGCAAGGTACAATAAATTTGCATGCCTTACATTTTCGACATCCTAGAGTACCCCATTACCCATAGTTCTAAATAAACTCTCACTTGGACTCTTAAATTTGGTATTAATCAAAAATGTTTTTATACTTCGGCCAACTCTATATGAACTTACTAATTTCTTAAGCATCTACGTGCAGCCAGCCTTTAAAGAATATAAAAATTTCCATTGTTGTTGAACAATGTCCATTAATTTCTTACTGAACCAATTGTATGTGGTTACAAAATACATGTTTGGGTCCTCTTGTTTGTACACCTCTCAAGTATCCCTGATTCTGCAGAACATCTCTGATTCTGACTAATATTTTTGCCTTGTCCAATATGAAATATTTGATTTTCAGGCCAACTACTGAAGACTACAGTCAGTCGATGCCAGATATTGGAGTTTTATAAAGGCATATTGATGTAAAACCTGCTGTTTTATTAACTTTTTAAGTGAATTTGAGTAATACTTAAAAATTATCCCAGTCTGGGACTTATGTACCCCCTTACTTTTTCTCTAGAACTCTGAGAACAGAAGCTAAGAAACATGACTGCAAGAACAGCCATTAGTCAACAGATCATCAAAGAAACCTGTAGATGCTCATGAAAAATTGTAAGGTATTGTGTTCCTCTCTATCATAATGAAAGATCAAACGCAAGAGTCAGCATATGTGAGCTGGCAGCGTCTGCGCACACACACACACACACACACACACACACACACACACACACACACACTTACTTCATAACTGCATTATAACTCATAATTAAAAAAAAGTTAAAATTGTAAGATACTAGTGTGTTCCTCTGTACCATAATGAAAGATCAAACACAAGCACACAAACAGACTCACAGACACACACACACACACACACACACACACACACATGCACACATGCACACACACACACACACACACACACACACACACACACACACACACACACACACACACACACACTTACTTCATAACTGCTTTATAACTCATAATTAAAAAAAGGTAAAACTGTAAGATACTAGTGTGTTCCATCATATCATAATGAAAGATTAAACATAAGTGCTTGCACACATGTGAGCACTCGATCATGCATGCAAGCTCACCTGTACACACACACACACAAACACACACACTTACTTCATAACTGCATTATGACCCATAATTAAAAAATCAGGTAGGCATAACTTGTTGCATATTAAAAATTAAACAAGAAAAAAAGAATAAGCAAAATAAAGAAATTCTGAAGCAGGATACTGTCTCCAAAATGACTGTAAATAAGCCCATTACAGTCTAATGATTTCAAAGTGAAACACAAGAAAACAAAATGCATCATAAAGATGCTGAGTCTTTCAGTAAGTGTGCCAGTGATAAACATGTATTCCTTAAGTATTATGTTGATCCAGTGACACATCCATCAGAGTGTATTTTTCCACTCCAGCTTTACCAAAAAGTATGTTTTGATCGCATGGAAATAAAGCATAATAAATGTTCAACAATAAAAGAGAGTTCTTTTGAGTTAGCCAGCAATGCCTTTTAGAAGAACACATTATTCTCCTGAAGCAAGTGCTAATATGAGTAGTATTGTTTAGGAGCACCACTTATCCCATAATACAGAGGAAAATTACAGGGCATATAAATTGCCATGTCACTTAAAAAAATAATAATATAATATAATATATAATATAATATAATATAATATAATATAATATAATATAATATAATACTATTAAGGCAGTTGTCTGGGGGCTGGCACTGATGAGACAATGGCATAAACATGTTTTATGTATAGTCAAGCAAACTCAGGTTCAGAATTTCATATTGCCAGAAAAGCACAGAAATCTGATATTACTTTACACTAATGTCTTATCTGTGAAGGATTATTCGTGTGTAAAATAGTTGAAGAAAAGTGCTAGGACAAGCTTGTTTTTAGTTTTCTTTAAATGACATGTGATGCCACAGCCCAGTGCTTCAGTATATTTTAAAAAATATGGCCTAGATTCATAGAGATGCACTGCATACTAAAGCATGCAGATCAGTGATGCATTGTAGTGTAAAGTACACATGAATACTCAAACGATGAAAGTACATCTCTGAAAACTTTGCTGTGCTCTGATGTGAAGAGCAAAGCAATGCTAAAAGCTGCAAGTCTATCACAGTGGAGCAACACAACAGATAAGCTATCAAGAAACTGAGTGGCCAGTGCCAAGAACCTTGAGAAACAGAAGGGTATCAGGTGGTGTGAGTCAGCATGTGGAGGAGCAGGCTGTTGGCCACAGAATTACGACTGAACCACAGTCTCACACATAAACGTAAGATATTAGAATCCTGACAGGGTGCCCACAGCCTCATGACTAAATCACAGTCTCACACGTAAATGTAAGATACTAGAATCCTGACATGGTGCCCACAGCCTCATGACTAAATCACAGTCTCACACGTAAACGTAAGATATTAGAATCCTGACAGGGTGCCCACAGCCTCATGACTAAATCACAGTCTCACACGTAAACGTAAGATATTAGAATCCTGACAGGGTGCCCACAGCCTCATGACTAAATCACAGTCTCACACGTAAATGTAAGATACTAGAATCCTGACATGGTGCGCACAGCCTCATGACTAGACCACAGTCTCACACGTAAATGTAAGATACTAGAATCCTGACATGATGCCCACAGCCTCATGACTAAACCACAGTCTCACACGTAAACGTAAGATACTAGAATCCTGACATGGTGCCCACAGCCTCATGACTAAATCACAGTCTCACACATAAATGTAAGATATTAGAATTCTGATATGGTGCCCACAGCCTCATGAGTAAATCACAAATGTAAGATACTAGAATCCTGACATGGTGCCCACAGCCTCATGACTAAACCACAGTCTGACACGTAAATGTAAGATACTAGAATCCTGACATGGTGCCTACAGCCTCATGACTAAACCACAGTCTCACACTTAAATGTAAGATATTAGAAGTCTGACATGGGGCCCACGGCCTCACCACTAATCCACAGTCTCACATGTAAATGTAAGATATTCAAAGCTTGACATGGTGCCCATATCCTCACAACTAAACCACTGTCTCACATGTAAATGTAAGATATTTAAAGCTTGATATGGTGCTCACAGCTTCACAATTAAACCACTGTCTCACATGCAAATGTAAGATATTAAACACCGGACATGGTGCCCACAGCCTCATGACTAAACCACAGTCTCAGACATAAATGTAATATTATGTATTAGAATTCTGACATGGTTCCTGCAGCCTCATTGCTGAACAGATATGCAATACTCCACAATATGGAGCAGTGCTACGATAGACAGCCTGAGGACTTTTTTTCTTCAGTTCTGAACTTCAGGTTGAAGGGGTACCACTCTGGGAATTGCTCAGTATATGGTAGAGACCAAATGACCCAGCTAAAGCTTTGGGTAAAATCACACAACACAGCAATGTTGAAGATATGGCAATAACATGATTGGGTAGACTGCAAGAAGGCATTCAGAACAGAAGCAAAGCGGTTAGCCAAGGGAACCAGCTCCCACTGCAAACCTTATTGGTGAAGGTCCTGATATCACAGCATGGGAATGAGGGCTCAGGAATCATTCTTAGAGAAGTGAATACAGCTTCTGGGAGTGGCCAATACTCATGCATTTCTGATGGAGATGCTCCAGGTTAGTGACCATACTGAATGTGTAAACAGAAGCAGTCCACATACATGGTATAGACAGGTCACAAATGCCACTAAGTATGTTTTTCATAGTTAAGTCCCATGTGCAGGCACACAATGAAAGATAGTGAAGTTATTGCATCTGTTCTATATCCATATATTCTGTTCCACTCTTTGTGTGCACAACAAAGGGCCTCAAATGTACTACGGGTATTTGGTTTCACTCCATGTTGTAATATCAGCCATGTGTCATTGTGTCCCTTGTCTCCTGTGAAAATGATGGTGGCTGTGGCCCACTCCATCCTCTCATTTGTGTAGAGTGTGTGTAGAGATGTCTGAGGCACAGCATGGCTTGATCATAACTTCCCAGTTAACATTTAACTAAAATTGTATGTACCATGTTTGCACTGTAACACCACACTGTCACTGTGTGATTCTCTTGGGATGCTAGAGCTGTATTAGATATTACTGCTTCACCATTGCTATCTGGGGGGTGTGGTGTGGTGCATCTGTTGCTCACTGTCTTTCAGCCTCACTGTTGTCACTGAATGGTGTTATTGAGTTGGCTGTCCCAGGGGCTGCTGTAGTGGGTCCAGGAGGTCCTAAGACAAATGACTGGTTTTCATGCTGCCTATAAATCATATCATGTAACATGAAACATGCTATGAAAATCTTGAATAATGTGACAGGGACCCAGGCGGTAAAACAGGGTATTCAGCATCAGGCCGAATACAAAGTCTGTGATGTTTCTGGTTTGTTTTTGTGTGGTGCTAAACTGCAGTTTGCCCATGCTGTGTAGGTTCTATTTGAGTTCTGTATAAGTACCATGAACCAGTGGTGCAGTGAGACATATGGGAGTCAGATATGTGAATGCACTATCTTTGGCTCTGTATATGTCTAATTACCATAGTTGCTGTGCTTACTGGCAAGGTGGCCCTGTGGAATTTCGTTTTAAAGAAAGCAGCAATTTGTATGGCAGATGTGGAAATAATTGGCATTGCCAGGGTGCTCTGATTTATATATGACACCCCCCTGCCGCTTATGCACTGCACAATACCTGGCAGCTGACAGCATGTTAGTCCTTCCTTTTAGCATAATGCAGTCCTTTGACACCAGATGGGCCTTTTTTCCCACATGTGGGAGTGTATAGCACCCTACTTCAGGGTGGCTGCAATGTTACAGAAGTAGTTTATGGTAATGGCTATCTCCTCTAGTGTGCTGAGGAAATTGATATTCTCATCCACATGTGAAAATAGCATATTGAGAATGTTTTAAGTATTTTGCAGGCTGATGACTATGATATGCTCAGTGTGTCTCCTATTTGTCTCTGGAATATCATTGTACCTTCTACAGTAACTACTACACATACCTTAGTGTTCACCAGAATATGACATCTATGCATTTGCCCTGATCTTGTTTCTGAGTTATATATGTCAGCCAACACCTATATAATATCTCTTATCACATGGAAATGGTCTTTCAGCTGCTGGTCATTTAGCAGGTGGTAGGTAATACACTGCCGGTACTGTTTTCATTTGCTCTGCGTGCAATCATCCCATGGTGATGGGTGAGTGATAGCGGCACTTATAAACAATAAGTGCTGCCTGAACACTGTTGTTTCTAGCATATTTGCTTTTTACATCTTTGCAAACTCCCACATGCGGTTTGCTCCTGCAGTGATATACAACTTGCTGCATGCCTACTGCACCATAATCTATGCATTGCAACTTGCTTTAAGAAGTGCTCATCTGTATCTCATTATGCCCTTATTAGACTGTACATTTTTATTTGCAAGTCATTATATGTTTTTTTGCCTACTGCTATTCCTGTACTGTTTTTGTTTTTTCTTAGTAACTGTAGCTGGTATGATAAATTAATAAAAAGCAGAGAAACTAGTGGTCTTAAAACTTAGTTGATGAGCTCAGTCGCAATAATTTCCAAAAATCTTAGAACCCTAGGTACTATTCCAAAGCAACAAGCTTTTATTTGTCACTGACAAGCGATCCTCAGAAACAAAAAAATCAGAAATATTTTAACAATGTTAAACATATCAGCTTTTATATACTTAGAAGTAGGTGTGGAAAATATACGTACTGTAATTTTAAACCAGCCTATTCATGGCAAACAATATAAACAGCTCTGTAAAATTGTGTTTTAGAACAGCAAGTACCCACCCCCACACCCTACTACTGATTAGATTAAACGTCACAAGATGCCTGCACGTGGCAATTTCCTGGACAAGAGTATCCTGCATACTATGCAGGTTAACACTGAATACCAGCCTATATATAAACAATTTAATTGCAATCACTGTTTCACAAAGCTTGCCAAAATATTCGACTACTCATGTATACCCTTAAATTAAGAAAGAGGGAAAGTAAGGTGATATACTCTCTTGCCAGAATTAATTCCAAACATATGTGACAGGTCTCATTCTATAATTACAAGCTGATAAAAATAACACTTGGCTAACAAGACTCAGCAAAGTACAAGTTGCTCAGATTAAATTTCATAGTCTTTATTTAGACACCTACACTTTTAATAGGTTAACATTTCCCATTCATTTTACTGTTGTTCGGCTATGATATTTGGACTGCAGTGTTGATAGCTGCCCCTGCTAGTCTTTATTTTCCTTTATTCTCCTGCATTGTGCAATTTTGTCACAACCTTATCAGTGTATGGAAATTGTCTTCATTGCCTGACTCATTAGAACCGGCTGTCCTCTATAGTAAACACTGACAAGTGGTAGATTTTGCATATTTTCATTCTGCTCTAGAGTTGTCTAGAAATTAATAGTCTTCGGAGAAATGTTTCGGTAACTCAGGCAATTTTTTTCATCTCCATGGAGATACAGTACAAATTCATAGTTAATACTAAACAATGTGTGTGTGTGTGTGTGTGTGTGTGTGTGTGTGTGTGTGTGTGTGTGTGTGTGTGTGTGTGTGTGTCTGCATCCCTGTGTCTTAGTGCATGCACATCTTGTTTAAGGGCCATTAGCAGGTCAGTTTTCTTGGATCCTCTCAACTGTACAGATTTTCGCAGAATGTGCAGATTTTTGCCTCATATTTTTGGTCCGTATTTCATAAAATTGTGGTTTTCTGGCAAATTAGTGGCAAATCATTGAAGACTGAAGTTAGAAAATAATGACAGGCATTTGAGTTTCAAACTTCATACCCTTCAGAAAATTCATGATAAAGCAACACTTATTATTCTATCACCTTTCTAAGTTTGTAAGTTGTTGTGTCTTTCGGCTTTTCCTGGTTAGGGGTTGCCACAGCGGAACTCCGGTCTACTAATGATTGGCAGTAGATTTTTACATGCTGAGTTGCCGGCCCTGACGCACAACCTTCGATGAAGGTATGCCCATTCACACGTCTCCACACAGAAGACGCTCTAGCTGAGAATCGAACAGAACAACGTCTTACTGTGAGGCGACAACGCTACCGCAGCACCACTACCGCAGGTTAAGTTTGTAGTACAATATTTAAAAATTGTCCCTATTTTTAGGCCTTTGTCCCACCTTTATTAATGGCTTTGTCCAGGTTTCTTGCTGTAAGAAGTTGGGAGGTATGGTTGGGCTATAATGTGTTATGATTAAATTGTAAGGTTTATACATGTCGCATGCATTTACAACCAATTAGCAGATGTCTCACAATATAGCTACACCATCAGCTTATAGAGAATGTTAAACATACATCAACCTAAATTTTGTGTTTTGAAAGAAACTGATGCTATTACTTCATATATTCCCTTTTCTTCTTTTTTGGATCTCTTGAAGTCTTGTTTTTATTACTGTCTTATTTCTATTGTCTTTTGCTTTAATTATTTTATCACTAGCTAAATGCATTGCTCCTAATGTAGTGTGTTCAGTCAAGACCAAACACATACAAAAGCATACATACAACTTTATAATACTTAAAAGAAAGTGTGGTAATTAAAACACATAGATAAGAGCAGCAGAATAAGGCTTGTAAGGGCATTAGTGGTCATTCGCTTAGTAACAGCTTATGAACCTATGAGCACATTCCTAGGAAGGCTGTATGTATACATAATGGAAAATACATTTTCCACTGCTACATATTAACTAGATTACAAAAGGCTTTAGTGAAAAAAAATTCTTGCAATCTCACTAAGGTTTAGAAGTCTACTTTCTGCAAACTGCATTAAACATTTGCAAGAAGCAGGAAATTAACAAAAAAAACAAAACTGCAGTACTTTGTGTATTAAATGTACCAGTGTATGTTCATAATGTTACTGTTGCATTGTGTGTGTGTATATAAATATATATATAAATATATATATATATATATATATATATATATATATATATATATATATATATATATATATATATATATATATATATATATATACAGTATATATATATATATATATATATATATATTATATGGGTTCCATTTAAATGCTCATACTTGCAACAGTTTGAACTTTACATTGACCCTGTTTTGGGTGTGTGGGGTCACAGTACAGTGAGGACAGAGAAATTTGTATTTCCCCACCATAGTGTGATCTTAGAATTGGTGTATGTAATTAGCAGGAGATGTGGACTGT
The DNA here is from genome assembly GCF_019279795.1 of Protopterus annectens. Lineage (NCBI taxonomy): Eukaryota > Metazoa > Chordata > Ceratodontiformes > Protopteridae > Protopterus > Protopterus annectens. The sequence goes on along the minus strand of NC_056746.1, from coordinate 918,558,772 downwards.
GCAGGGGGACTTACCCCACTGCAAAAAAGTAGTTTTTGCTTTGCTTCAAACCTTTGTGATACGAAGTGTTATGGTTTATGTCTTTATCATTCAATCTTTTGAAACTCTGTCATACATAGAGAAAAAGAAAGAGAGAGAAAGAGAAAGAGAGAGAATATTTGTGTGTGTGTGTGTGTGTGTTGTCTTTGTGTGTGCATGTGCGTGTGTGTGTGTGTGTGTGTGTGTGTGTGTGTGTGTGTGTGTGTGTGTGTGTGTGTGTGTGTGTGCATGTGTATAAAGGTCTATTATAAATTAGAAGTGTTTTCTTTAATCATATAAGGTAATTATTTAACGTATTAATACCCAGCCTAAGTGTAATTTCACACCTCGTAACACCTGTAGATTTCCTGGCTGGATAGCAGTTGCTTGAGCTAAATTTCTGAAAAATGAGGTTTGGGAACATGCCAATTTGCCCAGGGACACCTTCAGCATCAACGGATTAGGCAGAAAGAAGGGGGGTAGTCAAGGATGTTAAGGCTGGGACGAAAAGAAGGGGTTAGCTAAAGTTTGGGAAATGAAGGATTAATGTAAGAAGGGAAAGTCTGGGGAAAGTGAGGTAGATGTAGGGTGGAGCTTAGAGGTTTTATGTGTGTATAGTTGAGCTAGGGATCAGATTTAGGTGTGATCTTCCTAGGGCAAGTACTTCATCCTAGGCAACCAGCAGGTACTAGCAGGCAGGCAGGCCTCAGGTTAACAATGGTTGGTATGGGGAAGTAAGTTAAGAGACTGTATTTTTGTGTGTGTGTGTGTGTGTGTGTGTTTATGTGTGTGTGTGTGTGTGTGTGTGTGTGTGTGTGTGTGTGTGTGTGTGTGTGTGTGTGTGTGTGTGTGTGTGTGTGTGTGTGTGTATCTTTTGGTGACTATGGAAACATGTCAGGGCATTAAATATAGTTTAGAAGGTGAAGGGAGATGTTATTTTAATGGTCCAGTAACCTCCTAAAATTTTGTCATCTGACTGTAGCATTAGCAGCTTGGTTTGCTGAGTTATTTGGGGTATTTACATGTGGCTGATGTAAGGGATTTGTGTGGTAGTGGTTTGCTGGTTTTGTGTTATGGCAGTTCTTTTTCTTGCCCCTTTTTGGGGAAGGGTTGTGTGTTGGCATAATGGCCACTGAGGTACTTTGCACAGTGGCAGGCTCTTTGTTTTCAGTCCTGTTGCGAATTCAGAATTCTTTTTATTAGGGTTGTGGTTTGGCATAATGGTTAAGGTTGTTGCTTCATGGATACATGCTATAGGGTTTGATTCTGACTTTTCCTTTTTGCGCAAGTTCATGTTTGTTTTTTTTGCGGGGGGGGTTCTCTTCGGTATTTAGGTCAGGAACATCTGTGGTACCAGCAGTTGGTGGTGGTGTAGTAGCTATGGCAGAGCCTTCCTGTTGGATTGCTCTCCTCAGCTTAAGTGCATGGTTTTATGGATTGGGATGTGATTATTCTCTAAAAGACCAACCACAATAAAATGTACAGAAATATTTAATAATAAATAATAAAATAGAAAACATGAGAATACTGAATGTCTAGTTACAATAAATACCAGGGTTTCAATCACAGGAGATATAAAAATGAGACAGTTGGATAACAGATTCATACAGATGCAAAAAACAATGTTTAACTAATCTCACTATATTTTCCTAACTTATTAAAGAATTACTGTTCCCTAGTTACTTACTAAAGCAAGGCAAGATGAAGAGTGTTGAATTGCTTGCTACAGGAAGCCAAAGTGAGGTGTGTGAGGCTGTGTGAGATATCTGTAAGAGATCCTTCCTGTCAGGTTCCAGAAAACAAAGTGCTACTGCGAATGTTCCTTCATATCTCTCACTAATATCTAAAGAATCATTTCACTGCTGGTTATAGAATGACATCACATCTGGTCACCTGACTCTGATACACACCCAGAGCTTTGCTAAGATCTATTGCAGCATCTGAATGCTATAAAACAATTTCAAAAACTTCCAGCCTTCCAGGTTATCAATTAGTTCACCCTGAAGGGCAATACAGTAAGACTCCTAGTCCTGGTTTTCCCAGACATATTGTCTCTGGCTGCAATCAGACCTGTAAGATAAAATCTTTATAGCCTAAACCAACCCATTTAATTTTCAACCTATTTTTCAAAATTAGCTGGACTTAGATTAACCTCTTCCCTTCCAGAATTCTCTGTTAAAACATATGCATTTAATCAGTTATAATAATACTGTCTGACATACATGTATATCTGTTTTCTGTCCAGCAAGACCCACTGTTGATACATTTTTAACACAAGAAACTTTGCAAATACATTTTTAACACAAACACTGTCAGTGTGATAGTCAAATGACATAAAATTCTTTACAAAACGCAAGCTAGCTATGCTGCATATGTTACACATACACTGCCCTACTCTCCCTGGCACAGATGACAGTACCTCATATCATCATATCCTCATTTTCTCTTAGGTCTTATTGCTGATTTTTGCTTGCAGATGTTTGATTACAGTTATTTCTCTTTCACATCATTTGTTCTTGATTACTAGTGGGTGCTTCGGGAGCAGATAGTGGAGATGCAGATGTTGTGACAGAGATTAGCAAACATTGTTTCGCAGGTGGAAGAGCTGTTCTGAGATCTGCCTAGCAATAGGACTCTGTTGCCAGAAGAACAGGGTGACTGTACTTGGAAGAGGAGAAGGCAGGCAGCAAAGAGGAAGCCGGTGGCCTGAGGGAAAAGAGCATGACAGTCAAACTTTGCAGTCACAGTAGAGGATCCAGCAGTGGGACCAGTGCAGGATGCACCTGCAGGTAATGATATGTAGCTGGAATGTCCGGGAGGCATGTCAGATGTTGGGTGAGTGGGAAATAGTTGGGATGTAGGTGGTGATGGGTCATGTCAGGAGGCTGGGGAACCTGCAAGTGGCTTAGGGGGCTGACACAGGTTTAGTGAAGGGGGCAGGTGCTAGGTGAGGCTGTCACTGGGGAGGGTAGCTTAGGTTTGTACACAAGGAGTTTGGCATCATCCTTGTTTGGAATGGATTCTCACCTGCAGGAGGTGGGTTCAGATTTTGGGTTTAGGCCTGGTGATTGGTTAGCTACACAATCCCTGGGGAAAAGGAGTGGGACAGTATTTTTGACCCCTCGTATACCTTCCTCAGTTAAAGAAAAGATCTGGAAGGGGGACTATGTTGATGCCTTTGATACAGAAGGGGTTCAGCATGTATTGGAGTCAGAAACTGCAAATAGAAAAGATCTTTTGGCAGCTTTAGCAGCCTTGGAGTGATGGAGAATGGTAAATTGTGACGGAAAACCTGGGAAAATTGGGTGTTGGGCTTTCTGTACTATATGGTGGTTTGGTTGGAGAAAGATAGTGCCTTGGCCCTTCTGCTCTTGGTGTTATTTCCTAATAATCCAAGAGGTGCAATGGCTATGGGCTGGCAATGCTTAGTTATAGTATGATCAGAGGTTTTGTAAGTGGAAAGTGGTTGATCAGTCCCTGTGTTGGGGGGTGAGGCACCCTGATATATGGCTGGCCACAATGATGAATAGCTTTGATGCTGTTAGCAGAGGGGGTAAGACAGGAGGAGAAGTGGTGGGGGTGTGTTGGACCTTTAATGCCGGGAGGTGCTCATAGGTGGCATGCAGGTTCTTGCACACTTGTTCAAAGTGTGCAGGTATACATCCAGCAATGCAGTGCGGCTGTCGGGAAGGTAATGCGGTCAGTCAAACCTTGTTTTTGGCTGATTTGAGTGGGTTACCATTGTCATTTCAGGGATTCCAAAGTATGCAAGGTAGGGGGAATTTTCATAGGCAGAGAAGAAGTGTCCTTTCAGGGGACAACAGAAGACCTGGGTATGCATTTTCCCCTTAAGGTGCAGGTATTGTGGATCATACTTCAGCACTTTCCTGATTGGACAGTTGTGGAGGAATTCATTGATGGATTTTCTATTAAATCAAAAGTGGGCGGGGATGGAATAGTCTGTAAGAATTTCTGATCAGTGCATTGGAAGGAAGATATTTTGGAAGCTTTGGTGGAGAAGGAGTGATGAGCAGGTAGGCTATTGGCCCTTTTTATCAGCCCCCTCTTTGGCAGTTTTAATGTCTCACCATTGGGTTTGGTTCCTAAGAAGTTGGCTGGTGAATTTTGGAAGATTCACCATTTATCTTACCTGGAGAGGATCTCCATTAATGATTTCATTTCAAGCAGAGGATGTAAAGGTGAGTTATGCATCTTTGGACAACATGGTGCAGGTTATTTGTGGGTTTAAAGATCCATTGTTGGTGAAAGTGGATATTGAATCTGCCTTTCGACTTTAACCGGCATAAGTTCTATTTTAATAAGGCTATGCCAATGGCATGCTTGGTAGCCTGTGCTACCTTTGAGAAGTTTAGCACGGCACTACATCAGATTTGTCAGCAGAGAGTGGGCACTCAGACAGCGGTTCATTACCTAGATAATTTCCCAATAGTAGGTGAGGGGTATGGGGGAGCATTGGAAGATATGCAAGAGTTTTTGAAGATGTGTGAAGAACTGGGAGTCCCATTGGTGAGGCAGAAGTTGGAAGGTCCAGCTAAGTGATTAGATTTCTTGGGGTTCCTAGTAGATGTGGGACGTGGATTGTTTTGTTTACCAAGGTGAAGATAACCCGTCTGAAGGAAAAGATTGGATGGGTGAAGTCAATGGATAAAGTGTGGGTTAAGGATATCATGGAGCTTTTAGGGCTTTTGAATTTTGCATGTTGGGCATTCCATCCAGGTTGTACTTTCTGTAGGTCTGTGGCCTTATTGTTGAAATGGGGGAAGCAAACATCATTTGGTAAGAATTGGTAACACAGACTGATTTAACTCTTTGGTGTAATTTTTGGAGAAGTTTAATGGGGTTTCCTTTTGTCAGTCAGATTGGGTTGGTCAAGGGGATTTACAGTTGTTTACAGCTGCAACAGGGGTAATTGGAATGGGGCATTTTTTGGGCATGAGTGGTTTGAGGCTCATTTGCTGGCAGAGTCGAAGGAGGATTGGAAGAAGGATGTTGCCTTCTTGGAGTTAATGCTGATTTGGGCTGCGTCTGTGGTTTGACAGGAGTGGTTGGGGGGAAAGAGGTATTTTTCATTTAGACAATATTGCAGTGGTTCATGTTTTACTGTGAAGATGACAAAGTCTGAATAGTTACTGTTAGTGTTGCATAAGTTGGTTTTGCAGACCTTGATGACTAATTTTTCTTTTGCAGGTGTGCAAGTAGCAGGTGTTAGGATTGGGATTGCTGACAGTTTGTCTCACCTTCAGTTTTCCAGGTTTTGGCAGTTAGCCCCTAAGGCAGTGGAGGAACCGAAGGCAGTGCCAGATGAAGTATACTGACTGGGCCAAAGTGACCAGATGTTGGTGGACCAGTCTTGGGCAGTGTCTACCAAGAGGGCATATGATAGGGCATTACATGATTTTGATAGATTGATTTTACAGCTGCCTGAGGAGGAGGGAGTCTGGTCAGAAGAATTATTACTGCAATATTTGGCCCAGGCTTGGGTACAAGGTAAGGCAGTGCAGCCAGTTAAGGTGGACTTGGCTGTGATCAGTATATTTGCTCGAGTGACAGGGTTACATGATTTTACTAAGTCCTGGACAGTTGGGACTAGGTTGAAGGGATGAGGTAGAGTGGCTGGCATGAATATGGATAAGTGTTGGCCAATGACAAGACTAGTTTTGAAGATTTTATTGCGGGGTTTAGCTTTGGTGACTGGGGATTCAGTTGATAATGTTTCATGGATGACTTTGAGTTATGGATGCACTATGGGGTTTACTGTCATATCTCAGTGTTGAACATAGTCAAATTATTAGATGAATGCATATATTTAAGATGTTGAAACTTTGTACCTCAATATGTTGAATGAATTTAAACAAACAAACAGACTCATTTGAATACGAGAACTTGACATTAAGACATCTGCTGCTCTGTTTATGACTGCACACCTGGTGGTTTTGGGCTGTGTAACTACTTCACAAGAAAATGGAAATACAAAAAAAGCAAATGCTGACCGTTGCATTATGTTAATTTCAACGTTTTTTTTATTTTGGAACTGTAAAACGTGGCAATTACCATCAATTATTTTTTGTAAAGATGTTCCGTGAGTTATTCTAATGATAGTAAACCTATTATGGATCATTTAGAGTGTCACAATTGCTAGGGTCATTGGTTTTGGAGGAAGTCATGATATTGTCTGTGACAGTGCATATTTCATTGTATAGATCGAAAATGGATCAGGAAGGGAAAGGCACACAGATAGTTCTGGGGAAAGACAGATATAATTGGATGTGTCTGATGGCTTGGGCTAGAAAATTTCTAGTGTCCCATGTGGGGACCACTCAAGATTTGGTTTTACAGTCAAGAGGGGGGTAAGGTGATAATAAGTAGTCAGTTTATATATGTAATGAAGAGGGCATTTCACTGTATGGGTCGCTTCAGATTTAGTGAGGGAAGGTAGGTTGGTCAAGGTCATTAAGAGGGTGAGACGTTGGTCTTCAAATGCCTTTCTAAGATAATTGGATAATGAGTTTGGTTACTATTCATTTTTTTCAGGAAAGGAGATTGTCATCCTAGGTCATTTGTATACTCATTGGATAGGGAAGAGGGCTGCAGTTAGGACCAATGGCATTGAATTAGGTTTGTATCACTCTGGGTGGAGAGTTAGATGGCATGGTATTAAAAGCCTCAGGTAGAATCAGCTCATGGAGGAGTTTGCAGGTATACAATCACCGGTGGGGCTTCTTTGAGTATTGGTGGTACATCTGGCAGGTAATGACTTGAGTATAATTCCAAAAAGGCATTTGGTATATTGGATTAGGGAGGATTTGGTTGTTTTGAAGAAGTTATATCCGGGTATGTGCATCATGTGGTCCAAGATAATGCCACATTTATTTTGGAAGCATGGTACTAGTTTTATGGCTTTAGAATGGGTGTGGTGATTTGTTAATTGTGGGTTGGCAAGGCAACTGATTGCTTTGAGCATGCAGATGATAAAACGTAGGGATTTTGATGGGACCCAGTGTGGTTCAGAGAGGATGGGGTGCATCTGAATGAATTTGATTTAGATCTGTTTAATCTACACTTAGGTTTATTTTTGGAGGGTTTAGTGAAAGTCCTGCAATACGTGAGTGGGGAACAACCTGGGTCAGGCTGGTGGGTAGAGAAAAAGTGAAGGCTTGTCCCTCTCCTGTTCCCCCTCTGATGTTGGGTGTTAACGTAAGGAATTTTGGGGGTGAAACTGAGTGGCTGGACACTTCTTGATTAATAAAAATAAGTGAGCGGAGGTAAGGACGCTACTTATTCGGACAGGGTGAGCGTTGATACACTGCCCTGATGAATGGTTACAAGATGTTCTTGTTGTGATCAATAAATTGAAATGCTGCAATAAAGTTATGATTTTTTATGAAGTTAATAAAGGTCGTCAAATGTCAATTTGGTGTGTGGTGTTTTATTGAAATGGATCAGGACAATTTAGTTTTACACCCTACCCGTAAATATAAAAGGAAAAAAAAATTACAAAAAAAAGTTAAAATACAAAATTTCTTCAGTGGACACTCCTTTTCACGATGGTGATATTAATATGTCAGCCAGACATTGTGGTGATTTTATATTTAATAAAAAATTATATACTATATAAATTTTATTATTAAAGTTAAACTACTGTTAATATCTTTCTAACCATACTAGATAGATCCCAACTATCTGTGTGACTTTCAGTCATGCAGATTTGATAATCAGTTTGCCAAAATTTGGTTTTTAGAAGTCACTCTATTTTTGAGATATCTGCATAATTATAATTTCATGCATATGTGCATATTTAATATGAAAATACATGTAAATATCAGCAAAGTGCTAGTTAGACATCAAATATCAGCACAATTTTCTTTTCCAGCAATGTGTATAGTTTCATTTCGTAACATGGGAGTATCATATAGCACCTTCTGGTCCACATTATTAATGTAATTATTAACACATGGCTTATATTCTTAATATTTCCAGAAAATAACTCACAGTTGCTCTGGATCTGAGCACCCCATTTGTCTAAGGGGCCATTCCTGATTTCCATGGTGTATTGGGATGTGGAATACTGTTCTGCAAATCATGTGTGTGGAAAATGCCTGAGTATTTGTAGAAATATAATATTTATGTATATATGCATATTTTGCAACTAAATAATATAAACATCTTCAGATTTGTAGTAGGCAGACAACAGGTATCAAGCAATTTTACAGGACTGAGTAACCCTTAATTTATTACCATGTACCATATATATGCTATGTGGATCAAGTTATTAACATAAATATTAATGTGGTCTACATTCATAATTTGGCATAAAAAGAAATCACATTGGTTCACATACTAATTACTGTATTTGGATCATCAGATATTCCTGACCTGTATACTGAGCTTTTCTGTGAAATGCTATTCTCCAATGTTACTATGTAAGACACTGCCCACAATATGCAGTTATAGATGGATGTTATATTTACAAGTTTAAATATCTACAAAACAGTGCTAGTTAGAATCCAGTTAGTAGTGCAACATTTTTCAGCATTCTCTGAATTTAATTTGATAACATGGAACTCCAATGTAAACTCCTTCTAGGCTACAGGAGCACATATTCATAACTTAAAAAAAATTCTCACCACTCCACTTGGGTCAGTAGCCATTCTTGGACAGTGTGCTGATTAGCCCTATGAAATGCTGTGCTATATGCATCCAAGTAAATACCGTCTCCAATATTTAAAAGTCAAAATATTTATATAAATATAATAATTATGCATAGTTTATTGCAAAACAAAATAAATATCAGGGAAAATCATCATACATTGACCCCAGCTATCAATGACAATTCTCAGCATTACATATGCTTTAGTTTGATACCTAACAACCCACATAAAACAACTCTACATTTAAGTTACAAAAGAATATTGTCAAACTTCAACAATTTCACATGAAAACAAATCACTATATCTTAATTGCTATGTATCCTGTTAGGTTCAAAACTTTTCCTGACCTGTGTGCTGACTGTGAAATGATGTTCCCAAATCTTTTGAGTGGACATATTATCCAAGAACCCAGAACTTGCAATTTCTAACCATTACACAAGTAAAGTATTTGTACATGTCCTCCAGGAAACTAATAAAAAAGGAGCACCGACAAGAACTATAATTTCAGACTATATACCTCCTTATCTGTTTAATATTTAAATTCTAAAAATCAAATTAGGAGGATAGGCATGAGGCACTATGACACAGATGCACTGCTTTCTACACATACTTTGAACATACAGAGCAATGAGCCTGCTATGGTGTTTTGAAGTCTGACGTTAGCATACATTACTGACATGTGCACATGTAGATTCTGGGTTTGGTGACCATGCTGTGCAAACACACAGATGTCCCTATCAGTGCAATAGAGTTATATCACTTTAAAGGTGAATGTTTTTTTTTTTTAGAGAAAAAAATTGCTAAGGTAAGCCCACGCAGAGTGTTGCTTGCCCCTTACCAAGAGGAATTTGTTGTCTAGAGCAACAATTCTGGATACGAGATAGATGACTGAATGAAGACCTGGAAGGAGAAACTGGAGATTGTTCATGTTGTAGGAATCCAGATGACAGAGTAACTGAGAGGCTCACAGTGAGATAGAGAGCAAGTGAGAGAAAGAAGATTTATTGAAAGAGACTGTTTCACAGTGATATGGAACCATATCATAGATACTTGATGTGAACTTTTGTTAAGTCATAAAACTTTTGTTTTGGGAAGGATACTGCATCTTTATATTTTCGTACAATAAATTTTTTTTTAAGACCAGTGCTTTTGTTACTTTGACTATTTCACATCACTGAAGAATGTGAGTATCTTGTTAGCTTTTCCATGCCAAAGTCCTAAGACTGTGTGTTTTGCTGCCTACAAGAAGGTCATCTATTTTGAACACAATCCCCCCTCCCCCCTTGAGAGAGAAAGCATAGCTGTTTCAGACGTTCCCATTTGTGACAGAGACAGTCTTGTGGTGTATGTTGTAAGTTTTTTCCTGTCTGCCAACTACACCTCTCTACTGGTCTGTTTCCTAGGATGACAGCAGTAGAACGGTTACTGCAAACCATAGTTACTGGAGCTTTAGGGATGGTGACAGTGGTCATATAGATGGCTACACCGTGGACAGTTCTACTACTAAAACAACTAACCAGGAAAGAGGACCAAGAGCCATATCTTGTCACCTTGAAGAAATGCACTCACTAGGATGGACAGAACTGAGCCAAATGGCCAGTTTCTTTCATCCCACCTGACCAAAGGATCACTGAAAGCCTCTACAGATTTGGAAAGGACTCAGTATTATGACTGTAAAAGGGAATATGCTTGCCAGCACTGGTGTTACTGCAGAGGCAGAAGTTCAGAAGTTTCACATCTGGGCTTTTTCTCATAACAAAGTGGTAAGATCACAATTATATGAAATCAAGAATATAAATAATGTATTATTAGATTTGGTGGGTCACAAAAAATGGTAAAAATATTAGTTATTAAAATTAAAGAGGATGGCACAATGGCACAGCAGATAGTGTTGTCACCTCACAGCAAGAGTCTACCTGGTTGAATTTTCAGCTGGGGCACCTTTTGTGCAGAATTTGCATGTCCTCCCTGTGCTCACATGTTCTGGGTTCCTTCCACATTCCAAAGGCATGCGGTAGGTGGATTGAACACTCTAAATTGGCCATAGGCATCAGTGTGCATGTCAGTGTGTGGTGTGGAAGAACTCCCAAGGCAGAGCTAGCCACCCGGATATATAAACGTTGCCTCCTAGATGATTGTCACTGTCAAAGTGACAGCCCATCCCCTTGTGGGAAAAAGGGGTTGTGGATGGATGGATGGATGGATGGATGAATGAATGAATGGATGGACGGATCTTTATCTACTGCTTTAAGAAAGTGGGGTGTCAAACTGTCCATAAGGACTCTAGATATTTTGTTGAATTGGTAGAAAATTTATGTCATGAAGTTATGTGTAGAAATGATCAGCTATAACTAGTAGTAAAACATTTTAAATGCTGGTATTAAACAAAAGCTATTATTTACTCTGTTGTTGATGTAGAAAAAAAGGTCAGATAGCTAGATTTTGTGCTAGTACCAGTAAAAGTATTATACCTTGGAAAACAATAACTTGTGAAAAGAATATTGCTAATGATGTTATATCTATGGATTAGAGTATATTATCTGCTAGAATAGTTGAGTTTGCATTATGGCAATGTGCTGCTGCAAAGTTACCTGATTACAAAGTCTTAATCATTGGTAGAGACGTGCAGGACTGTGTGATTCAGACAATGTCACCATGTTGGTAAAGGAGTGTTACATATGTAAAAAAGGCGTTTACTATCAAAACAGCTGAAGTACTAAGTATACCTGTTGATAAGAAACAATGCCCCATTATTTGAATGGAAATACAAACTGTGTTCAGAAAGGGTCATTCACCTTGTTGCTGTGGTACCCAGTTTAACACATGACATGATACCAAGGAAACATTTTCTCTACTTTAAAGATTTGTGAGAAGAATGAGAAGAATTCATTTTTTAAATAAACCTCCTTATCAGTGTGGGGAAGGGAACACACACACGTGGGTAAGCACAAAATAATACTGATATGAGTTGTCTTTTCTTGGAGAAGACTTAGAGACAGAGATTCCAATACCTGTGTTGGTAAGAAAGGAAGCAGTACCTTCTACCTCACAACAGGCTAACCTTGAGAAAATGGCAGAGTTGGAGAACCTTCATGTAAGTTACTTAAATTTTAAAAGGTTCAGTGGGAAGGTGACACTTTGACTAGAGCAAGGTAAATATAGTTAGAGTTGCAGGGGGAAGTTGAACAAGCTATTCCTGCTTCTTATCCATGCTTTGAATCACAAAATGACTTGCTGTACAGAGTAAAGATGGACAGGAAGTAGTGCACCAACCATCAGTGCTCTCTTGAGTTAAATGATGATGTCATATAGCATACTACTAGGGGCTCACCTAGGAGTGGATACGTCTAAGGCAAGAACCTTTGCAAGATTATTCTGACCAAAAAAATGAAATAATTGATAACCTCTGTACTGGATGCCCTGAATGCCAGAAGCCAGCCACATACCCAGGTTTTAATAGATTCCAATGCCTATCATTAATTAGAAGTGGTATTTGAACATATAGCTAGAGACATTTTTGTGCCATTGGCAAAACCCAGCAATAAGTTTCATTATATTTTAGTCATTCTGGGTTATGCAGTAAATACCTTCTAGCTATCTATGTAAGGCTAATGCTAAAGCTATGAAGAGACAGTTAGTCCAATTATTTTTCAAAGTAAGGATACCTAAGGAAAGCGGTGATGAAGGTGACTCTATTTCCAAAACAATCCATCTAATGTGTCAGTGCTTTAAGGTCAATCAAAAACCTTAGTGTACTATCCCTAGACTGATGGATTAGTGGAGTATTTCAGCCAAACATTAAAGTCCATAACAGAAAAAGTTATTGAGGAAGATGGGAAAAACTGGAGCCATTTATTACCATACCTTCTATTAGCTATTTGAAAAGTGCTGCAAGCCTCAAAAGAATTTAGTCCTTTTGAGTTATTATCTGTCAGACACCCTTGAAGACTGTTAGATATTGTAAGAGGAACTTAGGAAGAAGAGAAATTCATGTTTAAAAGTGTCATAAAGCACTCTACCAATATATAAGGTATGTTGAACATGGTGATACCCACAATCAGGAAAGACATGAAAACAACAAGAACCAGGGAATATAAAGATGAGGCCAGATGTTAGTTTTGGTTACATATGCAGAAAACATTTTTTTTTTTACTAAATGGCACGGTCCATTTTAAATAATAAAAAAATCAAACAATGTGAACTCAAGAGTTAGTCAGACTAGCAAGAGAAGACAAGCACAGATTTAACATACCACTGTTCTGACGGAAGTACAGATCTTTCCATTTGGTTTAGCATCAGACTAGTGAAGAAACATAATTGAATTCTACACCTGCACTTGAGGTAGATGGTATACTTTCTAAGCCATAGAAACAAGACATAAAATATTTTCTGTTAAAGAGAAAGGAAGTATTTTCAGAGCTGCCTGACAGAACAAATAAGATTCAACATCATATGCAAACCATTCCAGGAGAAAATGTTAACTTCAAACCTTACAAAATAGCAGAATCACAGAGAAAGGCTGTACAGTGCAGGAAGTACTAAAGAAATAGCTTAAAAGGGGATAATAGATGAATTACAAAGTAAGTGCAACAGCCCATAGTGTTAGTCCCAAAACCCAATGAAACACTGGGGGGGGGGGGGGTTGTACTGTTTTTAAGAAGCTGTGCAGCATTTCATACGTTGACACTTGCCTCATACTTAGGACTAAGGAAATAAAAGAAAGACTGGAGAAGACAAGAACTGCACTAAATGTGCCACACCCATTAAAAGTACATGACTGGCTTGGCTCAACGCATCACAATGCAGATGGCATATCAAGGACATTTAGGCCATGCAGTGGTCATGAATACAATGGTTTCAAGCTGGAGGAGGTCAGTATAGTAGAGTGTGATCAATCCTGCCAAATAGTGTCCAAAATAAGGTAAATATTGAAAATAGTGCTATATGTATGTGTAAAGTATATAAGCAGAAGTGGTGTTGTAAAAAAGGTTTTATTTAAGCATAGAAAGCAAATTGTTTCTTTAAGAAGAAAGAGGATTTTGCTGGTATCATTTCAAAGGGGAATATTGTTTTAAGAGAAGAGAAGAACTGTGTTGTATTATATGGAAAACTCTATTTGGATTTTAGAGAGTATCACAAAGTGCCACATTGAGCTTTTCCTGCATATCAGCACGATAATTGCCTTGGATAATCTTCCTGTTTGTGACCGCTCTTTGCAAAGAAACCAACTGGAAAAATGTGTATATGGTTGTGGTTTGTGGTGGCCGGGAATGGCTGGAGAAAGGAGGAGAATAAAGTGTTTCTAAGCAAAGACATCTAAAAATGATGGAAGCAAGGCAGATATGTGAAGCATGACTCTATAAGTCACAGTATATTATTTGTGGATATGTCACATGTCTGGGAAATTAAAATATTTTTTCTCAGGCCTGTAGCATATGATGAAGAATGTGGTATATTTAGATTTTCTCAAAAAACCTAGATGCATCCATCTCCAAGATATGCCAACCACAGAGTTAAACAGAATATGAATTAGGTGCGCAGGGGCCCATGGGACTACTACAACCACTCAAACCCCAACTTCTCCCAGAACACAGTAACACAGCCAGTAACCTGAGCATCGTGCAGCTGGCACAGTCTGTCACTTGAATTTGAGTATGTCTCTGGCAAACTCCAGCAGCCATGCAGAGAAAGTAGAGCTACCAGATACTGCTTGAACAAATTTTTGAGTTCACAAAAGATAATTGCAGGAGACATGGGTATGGAATGCGAGGGAATAGCAGCTTAGATTAGGTTTAGGCAGTGTTCAGGACTTTAGTGAGTGGAATGGGAGGTTAGAGTTAGGAAGCAGGAGCAGAATTTAGGGAGTGAGTGGGGATGAGAATTTAGGGTTAGGAAGCAACAGGAGAATTTAAATTTAGAGAACAATCGGGGCATTTAGATTTAGGGAGCAAGAAGGGATTTTAGGATTAGGGAGTAGTAATGGGAATTTAGGTTTAGGGATCAGGAATTGAATTTAGTTTTAGGGGGTGGAGAAGTTTAATGTTAGGGGGTTAGGGGAGTTTAAGCTTGAAGAGTGATCAGGGCATTTAAGTTTAGGAACTAAGAGGGAGTCTTAGGTTTAGGGTTAGGGATCAATAATTCAGGTTAGATTTAAGGAATGGGTGCTGGCAGGTTTATGTATTTTAATATGGCTGGAGCTGTGGCATGACAATGTAATTCACTAAAACCAAGCTAGTGGAATGTAGGGCACTTATTGTTTAGAGCCAGTGACAATAAACATATCATCTGCAAGCTAATACTATGCAATCACTTGTAGGAGGCACTCTGCTTGGTCTAGTACATCTGCACAAGTCTCAGCTACTCACAGACCACTGCAGCTCATATGGGTTACTGCTTATATTCAGACATTAATTTGTGTTCATGCAAAGCATAGCAGATGTGCAGAGCTAGTGAAGCTACCATCAGCTGCTCAAACATACAGTCAAGTTCAAATAAGGTAAGTGTGGCAGCTATGAGAAAGAAGTGAGAGTTTAGATTAGGTTTAGGCACTGATTGGGAGGGGGATTTCGATTTAGAGAGTGGAAGGGGAGTTTAGGGTTAAGGAATAATTAGGGAATTTAGGTTTAGGGAGTAGGGGAGGGGTTTGGGGTTATGGAGCATCAGGGAATTAGGTTTAGGGGCTGAGAGAGGAATTTAGGTTTAGAAAGCACTAACAGAGCTTGGAATTAGTGAATGGGCTGGGCATTTATAGGGTTATGCTGCAATCAGGGAATTTAGGTTTAAGAAGTGAGAGAGGAGTTTAGATTTAGGGAGCAAGAGGGGAGGTTATGCTGCAATCGGGGAATTTAGGTTTAGGGAGCACATAAGGAATAAGAGGAACAATGCTGAAGAGCAGAAGGGAGTTTAGGGTTAGTCAGTAATCTTGAAATTTGCAGTTAGAGTGCAGGAGGGAAATTTAGATTTTTGGGAGTGGGAGTGAAGTATAGGGTTCAGGAGTGATCGGGGAATTTAGGTTTATGGAGCAAAAGGGAATTTTAAGGTTAGGGATTGAGAGCAATTATTCTGGTGAGGGCTAGGGGCTAGGTTGAAGTTTTAGGGTAACATTTAGGGTTGCTGGAATGTATCAGGTTGTGGGAAAGCTATGCAGTTCACTAGGATCAGGCTAGTGAAAGGCAGGACACTTGCTATTCATAGCAAATTACGATGAGCAAGTCAACCACAAGCTAGCAGCGCACAAGCACTTGTGGTAGTCCCAATGCCCACCATCCCTGTGGGGAAAAATGTTTTTTTTCTGTGATAAAGGACGGCATACAATTTTAGTGAACTACTCTGTTTACAATGCTGTAGAGAACTGTACCATCGCTAAATTATGATTTGATTATTTGATTGATTTCTCTGGTAATATTTTTGTTGAACTACTGTGTAAATATAAAAAAAAATATCCTGGCTCTTTTCTACACTCCTGTTTTTAGTCTGAACTTTTCCATTTGCTTTCTTTTACTCAGCCATTGTTAACACATTATTACTTCCGAACTAACTGCTTCTGTCCTTTCTGTGCTTTCTCATATTACCAAAGATTAACCATAGCTTAGTGTGCTGCACACTATAACATATATGCTGTACAGAAACCTATTGCAGACCATAACTGACTTCTCCCATTGTTATGAATGCCAACTACATTTATTAAGACTGGCATATCTTCTATCAACAAGTTAAAAAATGGCATCCTACAGAGTATCAGGCTCTCTGCATAGAGCTCTAAGTGGTTGGTTTTATTTTAAAAGTTTATATAGCTCAGACTTGCCTGGTGGAGACTGCCATGCTAATGTGATTTTCATTTTATTTTATTTTATTTAGTTTTATTTAATGTATTTATTGTCTTCTTATACAATCTGAGTCTTCATTACATTAGTTCTGTTTATTTCTTTGTTGTCTTGAAGCCCCATTGTCCTACAACACCAGAGTTCAATTTCTGCCTTCTCTGAATGCCTGTGAAGATACCACTATATCCTCTTTTGGCCTAAATCTCTCCGCATTTTATTAGTAACAAGCTACAACACAGACTTTCTATAACTTTTTATCTATATTTCTAGAAATCTGGCTTTGTTACACCATGATTTCAGCTGAGGAGTCCACTGGCTTGTATCTCACGCCTTTTGATAATAATTTGTTAATGACTATTCACACTTTTCCATGTGAGAATAATGTTGTATATATATTCTTAACTACGTACCCTACCTAAATTTAAAAACAGTGACATAATAGCTTCTCTGACACACTAAAAGTCAGATATAACTATCCCTCTCCTTTCACTTCTCACTTGCATTGTCAGCATTGTGACTCAAAGGTAGGAATTTTGCCTCATATCTTCAGGTTCAGGATTTAATCTTTACTTCTGTGCACTTTATGTATGTAGTTCATATGTTCTCCCTTTGTTTTTGTGGATGTTCTCCAAAAGATATGCCAGATAGATAACTGGTTGCAGTACACTAGGAAGGGATCCACTACATTTATCCCTACCCATGTGTCGTCCCATTTTATGGCTGGAATGGGGGCCAAAAATGAACTTATTTACTTATCAAGTAAATAAATAGAAATATTATAAACATTTCCGAACTGACTATGTGAAATACCAGAAGATGTGAAAGATGCAAAGTAGAAGAAATAAAATGAAATTTCATGAACAACTAGAATGCTGTAAACAGAGACTTATATATTCAGGTACAGACAAGAAAAAGAGGGAGAGGCGCAGTGCTTAATGTCTTCTTTATATGAGCAGTCTGAGCTGGATTACAGAGAATTAAAAACAGCGTGATGAGAAAAAAAATATGTCTCAGACCAGTTTTCCTTTAAGTGTGTTACCAAGCTAATTTTTCAGCTAGGTAACAAAAGTAACTTGTTCAATGCCTTAAACCTTTGTTCTGCTTGTTATTTTTATTCTGCAAATGGTGCTCATTTAAACATGATACTGCTTTAAGTCAAGTATGCTGCCTTAATATGTAAAATATAAGCATTCTTCATTACTTTGTTTTATTGACATTGTACTTCTAGCTTACTTTTATTTTGGTATTTTGGTATGTTCGAGAATCATGGCTGAAAAGAGTTAACTACTTGGCCAAACAGCTATCGAAAAACAAGAAAATAAATAGTACTTCATCTATACAATTTCATTTGTCAGCTATTATACACAAATATACATGCATGTATGTATGTATGTATGCATACAGTAATGTAGTCCAAGCCTGGACTGTAAAAGGAGAATATTCTAATAAGTTTTAGTTTGATCTGTATAGCCTCAGGTCCCTAAGTGGCTGCTGGAACAGAAAGGATTAACTCCCTCCAGAAGCAGAAGGCATCAGGAGCTATAGTTAAACAAAACAAAGGCAGGTTGCAAATGTAATAAATGCAGTCATGTAGTTACTTTACATTCCAGTTCTTGATAAAAGTCTTCCACTTGGGAGAATCATTGAGCATCTCTGAGGGAAGCAATCAGTTCCTGCTATAGAAACAAGAGAATTCTCTTGTCCAGAAGCTTTGTCTTAGGACTGAGAACTGCTAGCATCTGGGAAAACTTCTGAATGTATCTTTCATGAAGCATTAGTGACTGTGTTCTGCTAGATATTTTCTGGTGAATGGAAAATACCCATCATTTCTTCAATTATGTGTAAACCCGATATGTATTGTGGAAAGCACTGCTCAGTTTTGTCTTTTGGAAGATGGCCTGAACTGTTTAAAACTGTGTTTTGCACTGGGATGCAGACTCTACTACTGAAGACGAGGAGGAGGACAGGCTAGAAATGAGGTGGGAATTGTGGTGAGTGTGGCTTCAGAAGACAGTGAAGGATGTCATCAGAATTAGTGACAGATTCATGGCAATCAGGCTCCAGCCTAATGATATAGCATTATTCATAATCTCAGCCTATGCCCTACAACAAGGTTGTGAGAGTGAGGAAAGGAGTATCGTCAGACAGCAGTTGCAGGACCTACTAAATAAAGCAAGACAACAGGAATTGGTGTTGATAATGGGAGACTTGAATGCACATATCGGGACAGACAGAACAGGATATGAGGACTGCCTGGAGCCACATGGGTGGGGCAATGGGAATAAGGAAGGATAGCCCAGTTTAGACTTCTGTCTGCAAAAAGGCTTGATAGTAGTCAACATATGGTTCAGAATAAAAGACAGTCACAAGATCACATACAAGAGTGGCCAACATGCAACACAGGTAGACTCCCTCCTAATAAGGAAAGCTACTGGGGTTGAATCAGTGATTGCAAAGTCATCCCCAGTGAAACAATCAGCCCACAGCATAAACCACTGATTATCACAATCAACTGCAAGCAGTGGTCAGACAAGGTTCTAAGGTCAACAGAGACTAGGCTGAAGACCTGGAAGGTGACTGGAGAGAAAGCACAATAGTTCAAGGAATTACTTAGGGCTCCAGCACCTTAAGAAGAGGAGGAAATAGGTGGAGTTAAAGAAGAATGGCAGCACCTCAAAACAGCATGTGCGAGGAACACAGAATGGAAATGAGGCTGAGCAAGGTATGGAAATAAGATACAAAAGGAAAGCTGGTGGTGGGATGCAGAAGTTCAGGAAGTCATCAAAAGAAAGAAAGAGTGCAGGAAAAAGTGGGAGATAGAAAGGATGGTCCATGCAAGCAAGCAATACTGGTTGGCTACCAAACAGGTTAAAAGAGGAGTTGCAATAGCAAAGAACAAACATCAGAGCCACTCTGCCAGTTTCTGGAAAGTGACTCAGTAGATGGCATAAACAAACTATATCAGATTGCAAGGCAAAGACCGAAAGATAAAGAAGACAGTCAGACACCCCTCATAAAGTGTGCCATCAACAACCTGCTCACCAGTCCACTGGACATCAAAGGCAGATGGAAGGAATACTTCCAGAAGCTTATGAATGAAGAAAAGCTCCACAGAACCTGTACTGCCACAGGCACAGCCTACAATGATAGAAGAGGAGATGCCCACCATAGAAGAGGTAAGAACAGCACTAAGGAAAGTGAAGTCAGGGAAGCAAGCAGGCTCAGTTGAGGTCACAGCAGATGTGATCAAGATGTTGGGTAGAAGAGAAATGGCTCCTGAAGGTACCCATAGTAGTGTGGAGATATCTGTATATTGCTGATGGCTGGAGAATTAGCATACCAGTGCCAATGTTCAAGAACAAATGGGACATTCACAACTGCCGGCAGTACAGAAATATCAAATTCCTGTCACATTGCATGAAAGTCCTGGAGAGGGTGACTGATAAAGGAATACACAGAGAAGTTGAAAGTAAGATGGAAGATGAACAGTTCAGATTTAGATCAGGATGCAGCACAAGTGGCCAGATGTTTGCAGTAAGACAGATAGCTGAGGAGAAGATAGAGATGAGGAAAGAGTCCAACTTGGTATTCCTAGACTTGGAGAAAGCATAAGACAAGGTTCCAAGAAATCTGATTTCGACAATAGTGCAGTGGTTTGAAGTCTCAGGAACATTGTTAGAATTAGTGCAAGCTATGAACAAAGACACACCAATTCAAGTACAGTGCTCAGTCTCACAGAAGGGATCCCAGCGGAAGTGGGTGTACATCAGGGTCATCTCTGAGCCCACTGCTGTTCACACTGGTGATGAACTACATTAGAAAATAGGCTGGAAGGGACAGATCAACAAAGTTGCTGTATGCAGATGATGTGGCATTATATGGGAGACTGAGCAAGAACTTCAGCAAAGGATCGGGGAATAGAATGTAAACCTGAAGGTGCATGGGATGAAACTGAGTACAGATAAGACAGTTATAATGGCAGCAAATGGGGGAAATCAGAAGAAGCAGAAAATTAAGATAGAAGGGAAAATAGTGAAACAGGTTAACAGCTTTGAGTATCTGAGAGGTGCGGTTGAGAAGAAGGGAAGCGTGAATGGAGTGGTCAAAGCTAGAATCACATGGGCTGCAGCCAACTGGGGCATAGACTGTCAGGTGTAATGTATGACAGAAACATGCCAAATAAGCTGAAAAGGTGTACAAAAGATAGGTGCAGCCAGTACTTCTGTATGGTATAGAAACATGGGCAGTAAAGTCAGAGCAGCTGAAGAAGCTACAGGTGATGGAGATGAAGTGCCTGAAATTGGTTGTAGGATGCACTCTGTGAGACAGACAAAGAAATAAGGACACAAGAGTAGAAGTCAAAGTAGCACCAATTGCAGAAAAGGTCAAAGAGAACAGATTACAGTGGTTCAGGCACATGTGCAGAAAAGTAGAAGACAATCTGGTAAAGAAATTTTAGGACAGACAGGAATAAGGTAAGAGGAAATAAGGGAATGCAGCAGAGAGGTGGATGGATTGTGTGAGAGAAGACCTGTGACAGTCAGCCATGAGTGCTGAAAAAGGTAGGAGAGTGACATTGAATAGACAGAGAGATGACGACAGTTGACATGGCATCCCATCCTCAAGCAGCAAATGATGATGATGATGGTGATGATCAAGATTATGGTTATGCATTGGGATATGTTTATAGAATTGTATTATTGTATGTTATGAATTAACTATGTTGTGAGCCAGTGAAATGGACTCACATATTGGACATAAAAGGACATTGAAACAAACTGCATTCCTGCAATCGTTTTGTTTATACTATATACTTTTCTTATGCTCACTTGTACTTGGAGTGAAAAAAATTGTGTCTCTCTCTCTCTCTCTCTTTTTTGATTATGAGAGGTAAATGCAGATTTATTTTATGTTATTGCCTTGATCATCATAAAAAAGGTATATGGGGTAGAATGGTGTGTTTCTGAGGAATACCATCAGAGTGATAACATTTAGTGTACTATTTCTTCTTCACAACACAAGTGGTCAAATCATACAAATTTGAACACTGTGGTTTGGAACTGCTGATCTTGTCTGCATTTGTAAAATAAAGAAGACATGTAAATACTTGATTTTTTGTAAAAAAAAATATTTTTCCTGAGTAATGGTAATCTTGGATGGGATTATCTAAAGTTGTAGTGGGTGTGTCCTATTACATAAAGCAGTAATTACAGATAAATGCCCATTTAAGACATTCTGACTGAAGTTTTCTGCATTTGAAGGCAAATCATTAGAATTGTTTGGGAGATCCATTTTCCTGTAAACAGGGATTATAGAAAAGACCTATATTGTTCTCTGGGCATTTTTATGATAGCTTTTAAAGTCAAGATTTAGTTTTATTTATTACTATGTCATTTTTTGAAGTCTAATAACCCAGTGGGTAGACTGATCCAGAATGGACCCTTTTTGAGATGTAGCCCAGGCACAAGGCAAAAATATAAACTAAAAACAAATAAGCATGACTGTGCAGATCTATGCCACAATACACTTAGCCATGTAGTTACTTTTAGATTGTTGTTCTTGTTTAGTTATTTAGCTGGTGCTGACTCTGTGACCTCAAGCACTGCTTCTTTTAGCTCTTGCAAATTCATATTCATTATTTAAGCAGTGCTGTACATCCATCTAAGCTTCTGCCACCCCCTTTTTCTTTTGCTTTCATTTTTTCCAGCATTAGTGTCTTCTTTAGTGAGTCCTGTCTTTGAATCTTGTGTTTTAGTTTTACTACCAGACCTTCCAGTGAACAGTTTGTTTACTTCCTTATGTATAGACTGATTTGAAATTGAGGTCTACATATTTTTTTGCATGTTTGTGTGATGCTGAACAACAAGCCAGCTTTTGTGCTTTCTCCTTTCACCTTCAGAAACAGGCTTTTCAACATTTCCTCACATTCAACCCTTACAGTGGTATCATCTGCATATCTGAGCTTATTAATATTTCTCTTGGTAATCTTGTCAGTCCAGTGGTATAGAGGGCCAAATCCCTGACTACAGCCAAGGTGACCAGAGTTTGAAGAGTGTCTCAGACTTCTGACAGTGCTGTAAAGGAGGGCATGCCTATGCCTGTGGGATGGGTGGGATGGCTGTGTCAGGGTTGGTGGGGTGAGGGAGGATAGTGCAGGTATATCTGCCATATAGGGCCCAGGGTGAGGAATTCACTTGAGGTACTCCTCCTCATTGCTCATCCAGTTTAATTTTATATTGGTAGACAGTAGAGGAACCAAGAGCTGAGAGAAGGAGACAGCTTAATCAGAGAATGACCATTTTGGCTCCTCACTCATCTCCTGGGCACAGACAGATCTTATATCTGTGATGACCAATACATCCTTACTATCTAGAGGTGTGGGATCTGCCTGGCAAATGGAAATTTTTGGTTGCCCATCAAGGCACTGGCACTGAAAGATAGAAGCTATTGAGGGAGGTGAGGAATCTGAAGTCAGCTGTAAATTAAAACCAAAAAAAATTAATTCCTGAGAGGCAAATAAGAACTCAGTATCCATATGTCTAAGAAGTTTCCTCTGTTTATTATGGACCACACAGGCAAATGCTTTAGATTAGTCAGTAAAGCAGAAGTATGTTTTTTTTTTTCTTGTGGAAACCCCTTTCCTTCTGTATTATCCAGCAGAGGTTGATAATTTGATCTATGTTGCCTATAGTGGGAGGTTGGCATAATGGTTAAGGTGCTTATCTTGCAGACACAAGGTGCAGGGTTTGATTCTCACATGGGGTAACTGGCTAGGCTTAAAATGGCCGACAAGGGCAATTAGCCTAGTACTAATCTATGAACCTATGATCCTTCTAAAGCTAGCTTGCGTATCTGACAGTTCTCAGACCATGTATTGTTGGGGTTTTGCTTGCAGCATTTTGAGCAATATCTTGCTAGTATGTGAAACAAGTGCAAATGTTTGATAATTTAAACACTCTTTAGCACTGCATGTTTTTGGGATTGAAATCTAAATTTCCCTTTTACAGTCCAATGGCCAGTGTTGTGTTTTCCTAATGTGATGGCAAATTCTAAGCAGCTTTACAGCAGTTTAATTTTGTACACTTTTACACAATTCCGCTGACATTGTGGCACTTCATGTGGCCTTATTATTAGCAAGATAGTTTATATTGTATCACAAAATATGGAAAAATGCATGGCACAAACTTTATCCAATGAAAACATCCACAAAGAAACAAAAGACTAACACTCAGGTTTATACAGATTTAGGGACTATAACTTTCTCATAGGATGGGCATGCAAAGGTGTGCTATCAGAGAATATGTTTGAAGCTGATTTACAATAGTCAGAAGGGATAGAAGCAAACTATGCATGGGTAGTTGTGATGCTTGCATTTAAACTGAGATTTCTGTCTTAGATGAGTATGTAAGGCAGTTCTGAATGGTCCAGGTTTATCTAGAGAACCAATATAGCAAGAAAGAGAATCCATAATGGTAGAACCAGTGGCAAAAAAGCATTATCTCCAGCTCTGACATAGGTTCTGAGCTTCTGTAAATTAGTTGTTTTGGGATGGCTAAACTTAAGGTATCATGAGTTCTTCCTGGTGTGTAGTCTTTTATCATCTGGTTATGGAAATGTTGTTTGAAAGGAATCATGCCTTCTGATGAGCGAGGCAATGATGCCTTGTTCTTTAATACTTTTTTTGCCTTGACAATGCCCATATATATGGGTTGAAGGTGAGTGGGGGATCAAGCAGGCGGTAATTATATTATCACAGCTACATATGCTTACTTATCAATTCCTTGATCTTGCTAAAAAAACTCTTATATAAATAACATAAACCTAATGTTCTTAGTATTAGCCTTCATTGCAGCCCTCTAGACACTCATAGATAATAGGACATCCTCTCAGGATGCTTTCAGGTCGTGACAATAATGATAAACTTCAAAGCATAAAGTCATCATCCTAAAACAGCATGTTGGGCAGGGAACATATGAAGTAGGGTATTAGTAAAGCACAGAGAAACATAAGTCCAAGAATGAAATTTTTGGAAGTCCTAAATTGATTGCTTGTGATAAGGATAATGTTTTACCAACCTAGACTTTGCCTCCATCTCAGATGACCTTTTTAGCAATGATGAGGGAAGCAAAGACTGTGGTAAATACAGTGTGGATCAAACAGATTTTAAAGGTTTGTAAAGACAATACCTGTAGTTATGCCCTAAATTGTTCTATTCAAAATAGTATATATGATCATCTGGTGATGAGTAATAGTGGTTCTTACCTTCCTGATTTTATGCTGCGAGTTAGTGAGAATGTCATTTTGCAAAGCAATGCTTGCACCTATATGACAACTATTTTTCTTACCAATTTCTGGACTAGTTAGGATGTATGTCTGGAGGATTGGTGTGCTGTTAGATGCCTTCCAGTTTCATAAGTAGTACAAGTACATTGATGATATGGCAGAGGGAGTTTCTGTGAAGAATTTTGTGACTTTCAGGGCCCAGCAAGCCAGGTTCTCTTCTCCAAAGCTACCATGTAAAAGTAGGACAGGAACATGTTGCACTATAGGGCAATCCCAAAAGATACATATCCAGTTTCCCCTTTCTCCAATATCACAGCCTCAGCATGTTGTATCAGCTATTGGGAACATTCACTGAAAATTTGCCAAGGCCTAAAGATACCAGTGCAAAACTTTCAGGCAAACATCCAGAATTATCTGGATTGTGTTGCTCATCATGGGAATAGGCAAATCTGACACCATTGTTCTCAGAAAATTTTGAGACCTAGCAGCTTGTTCCAACTTTTCTTTCACAGATTTCACTATAGAATCCTTCTCCCTTGTGAAACAATCTATAAGCACTACTGACTAATCTTTAGCTCTCTAGACCTACTTTTCTACACTCTGTAATCCATTCTACCAGTCGGGTGCATGACAGATTATTGAATAGTGGTATACTGAATGTCATAATACTGAAGGCAAAATCTTGAAATGTCAAAATGCTGAAACCTTGCAGCATTGAACGTAAAATGCCAACTAACAACATTCATGTACTACATACAGTACATGCACTCTGCCAGAGCTGAGTCATGGTTTATGTGCCTGAGGATGCTTTTAAGTCAAACTACAAAGTTGCATGTTAAAGTATTTGACTTCAGTTTGGTGCTGTGTGGTTTACAGTGGATTTTTCTCTTTTTTGGCTACATTTATATCAACAGACATCCCAGAAACCCAGCAATTATAGCTACATTGATAAATACACCCTTCTCAGATGTCTGTCAGAAAAATTAACAACAGTAGAAATGACCAAAGTCACATATTTTAAATTTGTTTACTACAAATACACAGCAGCCAAAGCATTCCAGCATAATTCTCCCACACACATGCACGCACACATACACAGACACACACACATGCACACACGCACATATACACACGCACACACACACACACACACACACACACACACACACACACACACACACACACACACACACACACACAGACACTAGTCCTGCAAAGCCAGATTAATGACTGTTTAAAATGACCAGATGGTAAAAGCATGAGGTAGTTTTATCCACAGAGTCCCCCCATCAGCAGTTATAACCACTTTGTTGACTGAGTGCACCCCTTATTGTTAAATTACATGTACTTTATTGGTAGCTTTGGATGAACTATGTGAAATTACATTAAGATCACTAGCATCCTACCATAAGATCCAGCCATGTGTAGCACAGTTTAAATTAAAAGAGTTTTAATATGAGGATAAGAAATATCAACCACCTGATAATATATGGTAAGTCAATGTACACAATCTTTGCAGAAGTAAACGCCATCTATTACTAATGCAAATGTTGCTGCTGGCAATTGCATTTAAGAGCTTCATCTACAAATGCAGCGCCTGCTGCCCTTGAACAATAAACTCTCTGTGTTGCCTTAAAAATAGTGTGCTAGTGATACTGATATAACATTCCATAAACTAGATCAGCTATGCAATAGGAAATGTCTGACAAACAGTGTTAACATGTTCATAATTACTAAGCATGCAGTCCTGGAGCCAGCTCAAATTCCCAAATGCTCCGAAGTATTGTCAGGTTAAATGATTTGCTCAATATCACACAGAAGATGAAAAGGTTCAAACCCTGCACCCTTGCCACTTGAAGCATCTCATTAATAACAGGACACTTTAGTCCCCTGTACTAACTGCCAGACTAACAGCTTTTAGCTAAATGCAGAAATCCTTTACAATCCAGTCTTGTACACTGTACAATAAATAGTATGCAATAATAACTACATAAGGGATGCTGAATATCAGATGTTTCAATTCATCACACTAAATAATGCAGAATGTATGGTCTGACAAATGTAAAACCCTTCACATTTGCTGGAGACTTTAAAGAAGGTACTGCAAAAATATATTACTAAAATGCAACACATTTAGACTATATTACACAATCCAGGCGTATTAATGAATGAATTCATTCTTTAGTGCAGTGAATAAAGCAAAACAATTACATACAATATACATGCTGTAACAGTAACTTTTGTTCAACAACCCACAAGTCGTACACATATCAGAAATATCACTGCATATAGTACACTGTTTCATTTATTGCTTATCTATTTATTTTTGGAAGGGAGGGTTGCACCCTTGCAGGACACCTATATCTCATTTTTGACCTCCCTATGTCTTCTGTCAGACTAATCTAAATCACTTAAAAAGTTGACAGAACAGGTTTTGTATCAATATGTACTTTATGGACCATATGAAATTGGGTCTGGGAGCTGTATCAAGGCTCTTACCCCTGTACTTAAGATACAGTGTTTGATTCTAACAAGCCCCATAACTAAGTGAGGACATTACACACACACACACACACACACACACACACACACACACACACACACACACACACACACACACACACTCTGATCTTCAACTGTACCACTTCCATGAAGGACGTAAACATTGTGTTTCTTTATCTATGCTGCCAAGTTAATGTGCAACTCAGACGTTATTATGCATAGGCTGAGTTAGAATGTCCTAATGCAAGTGTTTCCTGGACTGTCTATCTCAATGATGTGTAAGGATTCTGGGGCTATTTACAAAATGGATTGTTTTAAGTGAAGCAGGTCCCCTCCACCCAGGTGCTTAGGTCAACTAGTGCTCGATCCATCTCTGCACTGGGCCAGTACATCTTTCAGCTTTTATAGTACAACACCATAGCAGTATAAACAAACCAATCTTGTACAGCTAAGTACATAATCTTACTTCACTTAACAAGGACACCTTTATCTTTCACCCATTCCTCATCAATTGGATCAAACTTAAGACTTTGCCTCTTAATGAAGCAGTCACTTACTTCAATACAATTTTTCTCAACATTCTCAACAATCTTACTCCTATGTGTACAAAAAAAAAAAAATCAAATCAAACCTTGCACCTTGGTAACCAAACAGACCAAACAACTTATGTCACAAAGAAATAAAGCCTGGAAAGAATGGTGCTGTTTAGCTTACAGATTTTTAAACAACTTAGAAATATTTTTTAAGCAGCTTAGAAATCATGCTAAAAATGAATTAAATCAGACAGACACTCATATTATGCCAATCTTCACCATAAATATCAAAACAATCCCAAACTGTTCTGGGCACCAATAAATAATATACTCCACCCCGACCACACTATCACACCTCTGCCAACCACAAACCCTATTTCTAGCCTGATAAACTGACCAATAACAGAGAGCTATGCTCTGTCACTCTAGAAAAAAAAAACATTTTTCATTCCCAGCATAAAGGTGAAAATTCCACTGAATTCTCCAGCTATACATGTATAGTTATCCTATCGCCTCTATCTAAACTTCTTGAATAATGCATCCATTCTCAGCTTGTCAACTACCTGGGCAACAATAATATTCTTTTTCAAACTCAGCATGATTTCCTTCTCCACCATAGCACAAACACTGCCCTTTTCAGTTTCAATAGCACCACAAACTTTCATAGAAATACAGGTAACCTTACCTCTTCTCTTTTCTTAGACCTATCCAAAGCCTTTGATACAGTTTCTCATCAAAAGTCACCAATCAAACTCCCTTCTTTAGGACCTGATCACTCATCCCTCTTATAGTTTCAGAGCTACCTATCAAATTCGCAACAAAATGCTTGACATTTTTCCTAGCTCCATTGGTGTTCCTCAAGGATTAGGCCTAGGACCTACTGTTTAACATCTTCATAAATTATCTCCACACTGGAACCAAGCATGCCAGCGCAGTGTAGTACACAGATGACTCTACCCTTACCTGTTCAGGTCCTAACATACTGTGCCTTCAGCTGATCATTCAAGTGTCCTTTCATCCATTGAATCGTGGTTATACACCTCGAACATAATCCTACATGCAAAGAAAACCAAGTTAATGCTATCCTTAGTAAAAAAGTACCAAAATTAAAAACAAAGCTTTAGCATTGCAACAAAAGGCAATACTACATTAGAAATAGTATCACAGACTGGGTGTTACTATACATGAAAACCTAAAAATTGAGTATTATATTCTTCAGGACACTAAAAATACAACAAAAAGTTAGTGCACTTAATTGAGCTAGTCAATATCAGATTGTGCTAGAAAAACCATAGCTGCATCCTATCTTCTCCCATCACTTCTTTATGAAGCTCCCATTCTTACTAACCTGTACAATACATATATAAAGAAGCTGGATGCTGCTATACCAGGATAGCTAAATTTGTAACTAACCTCCCATCCAGAACACATCACTGTGCTGTCCTTAAACAGTTACACCGGATTGAGCTTCTACAATATGTCTCCTACACACAACTCATTACTGCATACAACCTAATTAATAAAGCTGAAAATTGCCCTTCTTTGAACAACATTCTCCAGTATTACTCACCTCTGTTCTTAAGTCACTGAAATGGCTAGAACTACCTAAATATCTCTCCTACTTGCATCCATCCACAGCTCACACACTACTCTTTAGATACCTAGACTGTCCTGCCCTGAGCTCAACATTCACCTACTACCACCAAAACAGGCCCCTTAGATCAGGGGATCAGAGGCTTTTGCAGTTTCACAAACCTGACCTCGCATGCAGCCAGCTTCTTCATTCATGCTCAATAGCCAAGAACTGGAATGGCCTGCCTCTGTCCATCAGATCAACTCAAAACTCAACCTCTTTTAAGACTTCCCTTCACAATCACCTATCCTCAAGCTGGAAGAGTACCTGCACCAAGCTCCCCTAGAAAGTGTATGCTGCACTATTTCTTATCAACCTTATTGTTTTCTTTTTTGTGTGAGATAATAGTATGTAGATAGAGAATATGGAGACCACACTTTGTAGATCTTTATACTAATTGTTCAGATTATACTACTGTGCATTTCTGTTACTGTATATACTCAATATTTTGCACATATTTTTCTTTGTAATTAATTCAGTTTTGTAATTCAAACCATTAATTTCTTGTACTGTGGAGCTTTCTCCCTGGGCCTCCACTGAAAATGAGTTCTCTATGTCCCAGTGGACTTTCCCAGTAAACAAAATGCAAATAAAATAAATAAATAGGGTAACTGTGCTCAGGAAATAAATGTCTCCTAATTTCTAGGAAATCTAAAACCACTCACTTTACTCAGGTTATGTCACTAAGCTGTAAAACAACACGCTGGTTGAACTATGACAACTAGAAAAACTGATATGCTTTAAAGGTAGACTCAAACCATACCTGTCCAACTCTTGGTTATGTTCAGGCTCTGCACCTGGATAATCATATCACCTCACCACTAACTGTATGTTCTTATGACCATTCTCTTTTCTACTTGTATAAAACTAACATGCACTTCTGTGCCTAGGATTCTTTTCTTTCATTCATGTCTATGTATGTTTTTGGAAACTTTTTGTATTTTTTAAACCCACTTTGGTTAGTTTAAAAATTGGAATTACATACTATATTTCAAATATTTTATGTTTTTTATATAAATCATAGGCCATGTTTCTAATGTTTTACATTTTAATATGTAAACATGGAACTTTTTTCCCAGGCCTCTGCTGAAAAGAAGGCATTACCCAGGCAGACTGTCCTAATCAACAATTAGAAATAAATAAATAGTGAGACAGTCCCTGTTAGTGAAACTTGGAAAAGAGCTAACATGGATCCTACAAGGGTCCAAGTCCAATTCTGTACACATTTGGGGGGTAAGCATTTGATTTGAATGTTTTAACATTTCATCATTTGACATTTCAGTACTGTACATTCAGTAATATGACTTTCACCATATTGCTTTTCAATAAATTGACAAGGACCCCTTCTAGGCACAATCTACTTTGTTTTTATTCTGACCAAATCTACTTCAATTTCCTAAATGAAGCCACTAAGACTGTGTAACTTAATCTTGCCTCCTTGTCCAGTTCATATTTCAGATGGACTCTAGCTCATTATAACTTTGTCTCAGAGTCTTGTAACTACTACAATATTTCATTCCTGTTTTCACCACCAACAGGGTGCATTATCACTTGGGATGCTGCTTATCAAGGCTCAAGCAGGCAAATATTCATCCAGCTAAGTGTTGCGCATTTGCTGCTTGAATAGCTCCTTTTATCCATCAGCAAAAAAAAAAATCCAAAAAGAAGGATCTCTTAACCTTGGAAAAGTTTCATAGGAAAACTCTAAGAATTCAAAGTGGTTATTGTCACCTATAAAAATAGGACAAATATAGCTGCTTTGCCTTGTAATAGTTAGAAACATCTAGTCATCAAGGCTGCCCCATTCTTCAGGAAGGATTTTCTTATTATTGGCGGCTAAGTGGTGCAGTGGTTAACATTGTTGCCTCACAGCAAGAGATTCTCTGGTTCGATTCTCGGCTGGGGTGCCTTCTGTGTGGAGTTTGCATGTTCTCCCCACATTCACGTGGGTTTCCTACCACATTCTAAGGACATGTATCTGGAGCATTTCTCCCCAGGCCTTCACTGAAAATAGGCTCTGTGGAGCCTAGTCAGACTTTCATGGTCAACAATCCCAGGCTACCCTGGACTATTTCTCTTCCAACAGAAAATGTAACATCCATTGCTTCAATCTTGAAAGGAATGTAGCCGGAGGGGGATGTGAGAAACATATACTCTACATATAATACAGCTGAGAAAACAAACATTTGAATGAAGACTTTGCCCTTTCTAATTAATTTTTATTTCCTGCTTACTTCTGTTATCTTTGTTGCAACAGCTTCATATGTAAAATATACTGATTTTTCTACTGAGTTGGATAACCAGACGACTAAATGTCTGCTTTTTGTACTTCCCATAAATCTACCTGTCAGGTAGTGCAGACGCCTAAGGCTCTGACTTGTTAATGAGCTACTCCATGTGCCAAGAATACAGGGTTTGAATCTTTACACCTTTATTAGCCTATTGTGCCATCTTGATCAAGTTACTTAACTAGAGAGTGTCTTCAGGCAATTTAGTAATTGGCTAGGCCCCGTAATGGTCTCCTGGAATGCATGTACAATAACTACCTAAGGGCAACCTCTTTTCTAAATCATCTGAAAGACTAAAACTTGAGGAAATAAACTTTGCTTTGGTCCTGTTATTTTTAATAACTAGAGAAGTTACCAAACTCCAGCAAAATATTGAGCAAACACATCACTCAGTGACTCAGCTAATGTAAATAACATACTGGATGACAATCCCCATAGAAATCCACCAGTCACAACTGTCTTAGGATGATCTAAATCTCTAGATAAAGGATAAACAGAAGCAATGATAATGAGGCGCCTTGTCATGGGTCCTTGGAGGGACCAAATGTCTCCTGACCTTCTAGCAGAACCAGAAAAAAAATATTTTCCTCCATTAATACATGGCTCAACCAATCCCATCTACTATTAAAGCCACCCCCCCCAAAAAAAGAAAGAAAAAATAAGAAACTAAAGTCTTGCTCTTTGCCCAATACTCATTCTCTCAAATAAAATAGCTTTTCTATCACCTCTGCAAATAACACTTCTTTCAAACCTGTCGCTATCACAGTTACTAGGTGACACAGTAGATGAGCAATTAAAGTTCAGTATTCATATAGAACTGGTCATTAAGACACCTTCCCAAAAATACTTGGTCTCCTGTATCACAGCAAGCACTTCCTAGCAACCAATGTTAGGGAAAACAATTGCCACTACCTTTTTTGTACTGTCATCCATATCATTTTTTCAGCAAACTATCCTATCTAAACTTAAGCAATGTTTCAAAAAGACAGCAAAATTTACAACAAGCCTCACTGCAAAATCTCACCACTACCTTGCCCTGCAACGCCTGCAATGGCAAGAACTTACAGACTTCCTTTCTTTAACCCAAGTGATTATCATCCAAAAAATTATCAGCAGACCTCAAAACTGCCTTGTGATGCTGAACTTAATGGAGACCTGCTCCCCCAGTAGACTCCCCGCTCCCCCTAATAGCCCCAATGCTCAGTGGATAAATTACTGCTAACCATAACTAAACGCACAATCAAGTTGGCCTGTCCCTATACTTCACCTGTTTTTAAGACCTGAAATTCTATTCCACCGGCCATTAGACAAGAAAACAACTTAACCAGATTCAAAACCATACTGAAACAGCACCTCATTAACTCATGGATGTGCACCTGCACTTCTTCAGGATAGCAGCGGCAACACAAGTACACCATTTTTTTCTTATATCACTCTTTAATACACCTTTCTTCTTCCATCCCCTGGCATTTCAGCCCCCAACTCCAACATCCCACTCTGTTTTGTCTCTTATACATGAGATGGCCAGTACCCTATCTTTCAGCTATTGTACAGCTCAAATCCCCTCTGCACCAGATCTCACCCTAATCACTAATCTATTGAACTCTGTATTGCCCCTGTACTTTCTATTTCCTCCTACACAAGCAGTACAACAACATTTTTCTTGACTGTTAGCACAACAACCATCAGCATTCTCCACCCTTACTCTATATACTTACAGTCGTCAGCACAACTGCACTTTTATTTTCATATCTCATACATTCTCTGTTTCTCCTCTCATTATATACAAGCAACTTTCTGTAAGTATCTTAACCATATATTTTACATCCCCCCGACTCCATTTCTAAACTGCTTCTCTGTCTCTCCTCTTCTGGCTTTTCCTCCTGTGAACTGCAAAATAAGTTAAAAATAAATTGCAAGTGCAGTCCCTTGTCCTGAATACTAATATTCCACAATATCACATGATATTCTTTCACCATACTGAATTAAATCAGACACTTAACTCTCACTTCTAGACTGTTAGAGCATGTCTGTCCCTGTACTCCTCCTTACGTTAAAAGTCAATTTACCTCAGCAATGGTCACTTATCCAAACATTTTCCACCATGATATATAAAGAAAATGGCAAAGCAATCTTCCATTTTTTGACATTGTCTCTTATTCATACAATTATATAATGGAAGAATGCAATGTTTTGTTCTCAAAACTTCTTTTCTCGTAAAACTATACTAATGTAATGTCTGCTAGTGTAGAGTTTCTTTCATATGTCTTTATAAATGCTGAGTAAAATTGAGTTTTCTTTTATTGTGTGAATGTACAATGTAAAGGGAGCTTTTCTCCTAGGGCCTCCATTGGAAAAGGGCTATTTCCAGCCCAGTCAGACTTCCCTGGTCACAAAAGCAATAAAATGGTTGAGATAATCTTACTGAGACTTTAACCTTTGCTGTGGACCCATTATAAAACTCTTGTGTTATGAAAATCCTATAGGGATTTCATTTTATCTAGTAGTCCAACATAACACACCAATCAACCAATTTAAAAGCCTTTTTTACATCAATATTTACTATTGTAAAGCCTTCTTAGTGTAGAGCTGCTAAAGCAAGCACAGGTTTTTTGAATGTTGTTGAACATCTACTCCTCCAGAAATGCACATTAATGGATACCAATCAAGCTCAGTGACACCTAGGCTTGGCAGGCTGCCAGAATAACCATAAACATCTTATAGTTGTAAATGAATGCCAAGATGGGCCTGTAGAAGGACAGCCAATCTAGATCTTTTTGCTCCTTCATAACAGCTATTAGTATCACCTGGTATCACAAATTTGGAAGTTGCCTGTTCATTATATCTAGCTAAATCCTTTGCCATTTCTGTTTTTCTGACTTCAAAAATACATCACAAGACCGTCAGGGCCATCAAATTTTCTGTTATTATTTTTTTTTCAGAACATCCTGAAATTCTTGCAGGATAATGGATTCCAGTAAATATTTCAGTTCGTTCTGGACTAAGCAAGGTAACTAGAGCTGGCACTGTGTCACAGCTTATTAGCCAATCACTCTCATTTTAGTGCAATTTGAAAAAGAGAGCTACAAAGTGTCATAAAATTTCCAGTATATACCTTACACTGCTTCACCTTTATCTTCCTTTCTTACAGAGTAGACCTCCCTCTCAACTTTAAGCTGCCTCAAACATTCTACAAGATCTTCTAGCAGGCTTGGTGAAGTCTCATGGTAAGGCCATTTTACTGCTATCATCTGAAATTGAAATTTTATATCAGATAAATGATTTCATTAATTTAGAGTCTTGTTCAACTGCAAATTTTTAACTCTGTCCTTGGCCTGAACAAATCTACATTTCTTCTTTTCCAACCCAACAAATAGCACTCTTGGACTTTAGCTTTTATTTCTTGGTTCATACCATCCCAAGCGAAGTTCTCTAACTGCTCCTTACTTTTGTACCTATCCAATGTCTCATTTAACAGTCTAGACCCCCCCACAACACTTTGCAGGCATCATTTTCCAACAAATTTGTTGGAAATTGTAAGTGTCTCCAAACACTGCTATAAGGTTAAATAGTTATAAGTACAATTGCAATAACATAATCTGATACAGAATAGATCCAGCAAAGCAAAAATAAATTACCCATGCAATAATATTCCTTTGAGAAATAGATTTTATCATACTACAACCATGATGCAAAGTTACAGAAAATCTAGTAGAGTAATACATTAAATTCACATTATTGTCAGTAATATTGGTAGCACTGGATAGCACAAAACATCTACATTACAAGGGAAAAAATCTCATCTTCAAAATGTTTAACTAACATTGGTCCTCCGGCCATTTCAACTTGTCTGGTTATTAGATTCCAGTCACCCATTTCTATAACTATTCCCCTAGTAAAGGATATACAGAGTTACAGTGTATTTTAATATTTTTATGTCATATCTTGGGTGGCTATACATGGAGAACTCTAGATATAACCATGGTATCTAACTGCCATTAATTGCCACATATCTCTCTTCTGCATATATTAACTCATTAACACCTCTATGGCGTGGAATGTCACACCTCTAGCAGCCTACAGAAATACTCATTTCAAAAGTATTTTCTGAAAAATAAACTTAAAAATGATAAAATATTATTTTGTGAACACTAAAAGGTACTAAAACTGTACAAATATGTATTTATTTATTTATTTGTATTTGTTTACAGGGATAGTCCACTGGGCCAAAATAAGCCCATTGTCAGTGGAGTCCTGGGGAGAAAAGCACTTCAATAACATGAACATAGAGTTGATTACATACAGTGTGAATAAATTCCATGAGTATATACAACAAATGTAACACAGTTAACAATAAAATTCAATTAATGGAAAAACACAAATTGACAAATAGAGAAATAACTAAATTAACAAGTTTAACATTGCAAAAATTGGATTGGAGGTTAGTAAATAGAGGGGTACCATATAAGAGAGAAGGTAGTAGGTAAGTAGAAGTAAAGTGAAAACAAGGGCTTGTTTTGTGGAGGGACTAAGGAAGTGTTTATGCCTATAGAGGATTCCTAGCTTTTGGTGAGTTTTGCTGATACTCTGGTGTATGTGTAAATCAAATTTCAGGTATTCATCTTTAATTAGTCCTAATAGTTTTGTGTGGGTAACAACTTCAAGTGTTGAGTTAGTTTGAGAATGTATAGTGAACTGAGCTTTGTTTAAGGCAGTTTTCTTTCTAGTGGTGAATAGTAGGAGGCTGATTTTATTTGAGTTAAGGGATAGGTGATTATTGTACATCCAGGTCTCAGTGGAGGTAAAGGCTCTTTGGGTTATCTGTTGAAGATCAGATATGAAATCAGCAGAGCATATAATAGTAGAATCATATGTGTACTGAATAACAAAACCTTGATAGAATGAGGAATGAAAGCTATTAATAAAAAGGCCGAATAGGAGGGGTCCAAGTATAGAGCCTTGGGGGACTCCAGCAGAAGTTTTAAGATAAGGAGAGAGGGATTGTTGCTATTTTACAGCCTGTTTCCAATCTGCTAAGTAGCTTGAGAACCAGTTGAGTGAGGAAGAGGAAAGGCCGAGCTTAGAGCTTTGGGTTAGAAGTAAGCGCTGGGAGACAGTATCAAATGCTTTTGAAAGGTCTAGAAATAAGGTGGAGAAAATTTTACCAGTGTCACAGGCTCTATTTACTGTTTCCATAAAGGATATGAGGGTGGTTGTAGTACTATGGCCTGGCCTAAATCCATGTTATGTAGAAGATAGGATTTGTTTGTGAAGTAGGAAGTTTAGAAGTTGTATATGTATACATTTTTAAGAAATATTCTTTACAATGATAATAGTTAGTGCATAGTCTTTCCATAAATACTACAATATATTATAATGCACACAACCTGAGTTACATTTTTGTTAAACTTTCACAAGCAAATTGTCATATCTTGGAAACTGCACTAAATAGACATATATTGTTAGACCATTTTGATAACCAAATATAATGTTTCACAAGACAACAGGAAATTCTTCTACGACTGTGCTTTTATTAAGATATTTACAGAAATATGAAAACGTATGCTTAATTGAATAATTAGCAATATACAAGTTTACAAAAAAATTAAAAAGAGACTCCACAAAGAGAAAACAAGGCAGTTTAATATGGAAAAACTTGTAACAAAAGTATAATTTAGCGCTTTCACCCGGAATACCTCCAGTCCTCTTCAGAACAATTGCAACGTCACCAATCATCATTTAAATACCAAAAGCAATGAAAATATACAGCCAATCATAACCAACAACTTCACCTTTTCCATATTAAACTGCCTTGTTTTCTCTTCGTGGAGTCTCTTTTTCATTTTTTTAATAAGCAATATAAATAACAGTGAACATCACTAAAGATGTATAACATACAATGCAAATATCAAAGATAGTTTTCTTCAAGAACATCTAAGGTTTCACCTGATGTCAAGCAACAGTTTATAAGGCACTTGTTTTTTCTTTTTTTAAGTATTAAGTATGTATGAAAATATTGTTAATTTTCATAATTGCTACCTTTAATTAGCAATATCTCATGTTATGTGTAATATAAGGGTCTATATTACATTGAAGAATGCTTAAATGTTCGAATCTCTAAGTTCGACCTTTAGAGATCGAACATTTAAGTGTTCGAAAATGTAATAAAAGAAAGAAAAAAAAAAGGTAAACTGAAAGGGTTTTAGCAGGGGACAAGCCCCCCCCTGCACCCCCCATGTGGGGGAGCTGCACCCCCCACACCCCCTACTTAAATATAATAACCAACTCCGAGATCGCACTTTAGTGCATGGCAGAGTGGAAATGGGAAATTTCCCATTCCCTACACTGTAGTGCAATCTTGGAGTTGGTATATTTAAGTAGTGGGGGGTGTGGGAGGCCCACGTGGGGGTGTAGGGTGGCTTGCCCCCCTGCTTATACCCTTTAGTTTTTTTGTTTTAGTTTTATTTATTTTTTTTAATTTTTAAAGATTTTCGAACACTTAACTGTTCAATCTTTAAAGGTTGACCTTTAGAGATTAGAACATTTAAGCATTCGTTTATCTACTATAGACTCCAATATAAATTTACATAGATAATGCATTTTCCTTTTTCCTATCATGGGATTTCATACTACACTCCTCAATAACATGAAGGGCTTGCAGTTATGAAAATATAAACATAAATATGAAAATATGAATAATAAGTAATGCGTTCATTAATTAATTTCTCTACAGTATACATCCTAAATTAACAATCTTAGCATTATTTTGTTTATAAGTCTTTGAAGTTTCTAATGCTGTCTACTTTTAGCTGATAAGCCCATCAATTCATAACCCCTTTTTCACATTTTTGTACATGGGGTCAGAGTGTCACTTTAACAGTGACAATCATTAAGAGCCAATGTTTACACTGCCGGATAGCTATCCTTGACATGGTAGTTCTTCCACATCACACACTCACATGCACACTGATGCTTATGGCCAATTTAGAGTTTCCAGTCCACCTACTGCATATCTTTGGAATGAGGGATGAAACTGGAATACCTGGAGGAAACCCATGCAAACACAGGGAGGACATGCAGACTCCATACAGAAGGCATCCCAACCAAGAATCGAATCGGGGAACCTCTTGTTGTTAGGCAACAACACTATTTGCTGCATCACTGTGCTACCCCTTTAGCTGATAAGTGACTTGTTAAAGAAGCCAGGTCCAAAAAATGTCTGGATGTCATAAGGCACTATAGGTGTGAACTGGAAGTATACAAAAAATGCGGTTATAGGCTTGAGTGAGTTAATTTGTCAATTAATTGTGTGTGGATCATTGAATAGAGTAAGACTGCAAACCATCTTAGCATGGAACCATATAGCTTTCAAAAAATGCATTGCAGTAATCACATGTCAACAGCTTACCACGTTCAGTCTAAGTTAAGTGTGCCTGTTGTAGTCTAACTTCTGATGACCAATGTTTTCAAATACAGGCCTAGATTTTTGCCTTTTGATTAGATTTGTCAGGTTGTTGACATTCATACTCATTATGTTAAGGTATGAGGACATCATCATGCTTTAAAGAAAGAAAAATGAAACAACCAACAGTAGAGAATGGACATCTTACCCTAACCACCTGCTTTCATCTCTCCCTGTCCAATGCGTGGGTCCACCATCTTTATCATAATGAAGAATATGGCTGTCTGTTCAGATATATAGATATGGATATAAACAGTTTTACTGTTGTTTAACTTCTCTAACATTAATTGTGATACTTTAGCCTTTCCCATCTGAAAAGTATTAAATAATAAATCAACAAAAAAGGAAAACTTTATCTGTGATAACGTGACAAATGCAAACAATAGTGCATGATATTTAACTATATCATCCCAATGCTCATTAACTAGAAACAGAAGCAGACTATCTTCCCGAACTTCAGCAAAATATAGACAATATGATGTTTCTATCAGTAGCCATTACTAGCTAAACAGTCTAACAATCACTGAGCCCAGTTTATGTATGAATAGTTTATGTTGAATAACAAATAATTCTAGGCTAATCATTTGCCCTACAGCATTAAACCAGCAGACATTTACAAAAGAACAAATTAATTCCTAGGCAGGACTTATAGCTCCAGTACAATGAGTAATCATTATTGCATTAGAAAATATGGTACTCAATATAAAAAAAGGAAACAAAAGCACATTTCTATGACTGGTTCTCCCATCCTAAAGCAAATATAATAATAACAATTATTTACCATAAGCTCTTATTAGACCTACAAGGACATGTGATCTCCCTATGCTTTGGCCTATCTTCATTTCCCTCAGTTTTTAATACTCAAAAAGATATGGTCATGGATTAATGATGTTCCCTTTAATATTTGAACTGTGGACCCAATGGTGAACAAAACAAATTCCAGTATTTTATTCTATAATTCTAAAGACCATCACCATTACAATGTCCAAAAGTTCTTTCCAAAGAAAGGACTTGTTTTGTGGTACTGTGGACTTTCTAAGAAACAAATCTATCTTTTTGAAGTTACTCCAGAATTCAAAAACAAGGAAGCACACTAAGCATTATCCATTTATCTCCAAATGTCAAACATTTTCCGTAAGTTCTAAAAAATATCCATCCAGCTGCCAGGAATAAAGCCTAGAATTAAAAACTTTTTGAAGAGGCTGTAAACCAGGAATAGACCCAAAATAAAACATTATTGTAAGACAAAAATCACTTCCTTAGGTTCTTCCTCATTGTAAACAGTGTTCTCAGTTTCCAACATTATTATTTTGCATACTGGTACAATATGTATGGACATTTATTACAGAACAAAGGTGCTGATGATGATCTAAATTAAATTCATACAAAGATTTTTTTGGTCCACTCCCCTTGTCATGCATTCTGTTCATAAATTTGCCTGCTCTCACTAATCAAATATAGCTATTCAAGGGCTCCTTTCATTCTACATGCAACATCACAGTAGAACAGTTAAAAATATTTCCAAATCAAATTGCTTTGGGATTTTTTGTCACTCCAATTAGAAACAGTCAGTAGTGTGGGACAAACAAATATTTGCCTCATAACTTGAGTCTACATCTTGTCCAACAAGCAAGCTAAGCCTCTTTGTGAGCATAGGTCAATGCTGCTTGAAAAAAAAAACCTCTATATCTTCAAGTACAAGACAAGCTCACCCCAACTGATGATAACAACATATATATTAAAAACAAGTATGACCTAATCTCAATGCCTGCAACAGGGCACAGCTCCAAAGTTGGTAGCCAACATTATTACATTAACTTTATGAATTAATTGCAATTGCTGTTAAGATCCAACCTTCCATCTGCCCCAACTAGTAACAATTTAGATGTATTTGCTACAGCAGACTTTTAAATGTTGATAACAATCAACACAGACTGCTACCAGCAGTAGTGCAAATTGATTTCAAGACATCTCATTAATTGTAGTCCAGAGTTCACATACAGAAAAAAAAAATCAGCAGCTCTGTAATTCTCAAGATAACCTGCATTTGTAGTACTCAGTAGTAAGCCAAATCATCAGTTTGTCTCCTTGGTGTTACAACAGATTTTCCAATATGTTGACCAAGCAGCTATACACCTATTCTGAGAGTGTAAGTTTACATTAAAGGCATTGATATCAGCTGACACAGTACATCCCCTCCATGCCTGAAATGTATAGAAAGGATATACAGATCTGGAATACCAAAATTCATACAACCAGTATAGCATGAAATGATTACCAGGAATTTCCAGTGCAATGCTATAGCTTACTCCTTGTTAGCTACAATTAGTCATGTGACACAAATAGTTAATTCAACCAATGGAATGAGCATTGACAGACCCTACAATAACTAAATACAGGTATACACTGCATGACGTAAAGCTGGGCAGTTGGCACAGAAAAAAAGAATAACATGAATCCGATAAGGGTATCTATAAAAACAATTGTGCCAGTAACAGGCCACTTGACATCTATCCAAATGTTAGAGCTACTCAGTTTATCTAACCAAGTCAATATGGAGTCTTTATGGTCTGAGAGTCCACAAATAGGGCTGTCTTTTTGCTTAATACCACTTACATCTTAAAAATCTCTGAGCGGTCAAATGAAGATTTTTAATCTTGAAAATACCAGCTCAAGTTTCATACTGAGGCAATAAAGCTAAAGAGTCCTCTGGCTGCTCTTGCTCCATCTGATAAAATATGAAGACAACAATGATGTCTCAGGCCTAGAAAAGCCTTAATTCCATCTAAACGGATCTTTAAAAAAGGTGTATTAAAAAGGTGGTAGTGCAAGCCCATGACTTTACATAGCTTATGTGAGTAGCTTAGTCCTTTCTCTAGTAAATGGCAGAGTAGCCATTTTCTACAACTATCTAGGAATTATTTAGTTTTAGATTCCTTGGCTGCCAGAGACTAGAAATATTTTTTCCTTTTAGATAATAAAATTCTAATCTGACAACTATCTCACATTTTTTTTTGCTTGCCACTTAGATGATTGGAGTTAAAATATGATATATCCATTCTATTTAAATGTTATACTGTATAGTGTATCTCTGCTAAGTCTGAGTATTTCTAACTACTGTTATTGTAAATTACCAAAGCTGAGCACTATACCACGGGTTCCTACTACCATTCCCATACGCCCATCTACAGAGTACTGTCAAGCAAATTCCCCTGCCTACTGTATACCTGGTTATTGACCTCCTGTATCAAACTGTTATATTTTAAAGCTGAAACTTGCCCTAGACTAACCTCCTCGAGTGGGACTGACTCATTGTTTTGTTGAGCGATCTCCACTCCAGTAGGTGCAGCCCTGCCCATCCCCCATCCCTGCCTATCACTGTCAGCCCGAGGTATTAACACACCTCTTGTGCTTTGGGCGCCATCTTTGAATCTACCTTTTCCCACACACACACACACACACACACACACACACACACACACACACACACACACACACACACACACACACAATATGCGGACAGGATCCCAGTGGTAGCGTGCTCAACAGGTATGTGTTAGAGATAGCTTAAAATGCCATAAACTTTCTGTGCTCAACTGTATTTTTACTGCTGCTTAAGGTGTATTAGGAATCACCTTTCCTTACGGGTAGGTGTTTCCTGGATTAATGGCATCCCACCCTAGCATCTACTATTGCTACGGTATCCTACAGGAATGCCTATCAATGTAAAGTTATATATCCTAGCTGGTTTTCTAATAGTGTAACTTGTGTGAGTGCAGTACACTCGCTGTACTCAATAGCAGATTGTGCATTACTAGAAGCAGCTGTTGAAGCGATCCTTTTAGTACTGATTTATCTATCCGGCATTATTTTCGGTCTGGTGCCTGTGCGACTGTATACAATATTGATGTTTGTGTGCGAATATATTTGTTGACCTTCAATAAAACTGCTAGGTTACTTAAATAGTCTGCTTCACATTCCTTTTTTAACAACTAGATAGCCACTGTTGATAGCTTTAAACAATTGATAGCTCAATCATTCACAGGGCTTGTGAGCCGCAAGTTCCTGCATTAAATCTGCTAGGTTAAACTAGATTAACTGTATTAAATGTACTAGATTTAAACTAGATAACTAAACATTACACTAGACAGCCGCTGTTGATTGCTTTAAACAATTGATAGCACTAGCGTTCACTGGGCTTGTGAGCTGAAACTGCCTGCATTAAAGTAAAGTGTAGGCTTGTCTTCCTAAAAGTCAGACCCCTTGCCGTCTGAAATCCATATGAATTGTACACCCTGTGTTACCAGTAAGTGATTGTTGAAGCTGGAATATGTAATAACACTTAGAAATGTTTGTGGAACCTGTAAACTGTTAACTTAGCTTTAACTTGTGTTAAATGAAGGAATGTTGCACTAGTAAGGCTACCGGGTGTTTGTTACTAATTATTGTAAGCATTTGCTTGCTCTCTGAACCTAGCGACCACTCAGGCAGTGTACCTACTTTTATCTTATTCTGCAAATGTAAGATTTTTGTGTAACTGAAAACTTTGACTTCCTCCTGTCCTTTTTAACTAACTGTGCTGTTGTGTTTTTACTCTCTAGACATTCTCCCTCCTGTTTTACCTACAAATATCCTCGACTTCCTATCTTAAATACTGCTACTTGGTTACCCCCCCCCCCCCTTCAGCGACCAGGGAAAACGGCCCTGACCAGAACATTTTAAGAAAGCTAATCAGCCAGGGATACACACTAAGTATGTTAATATCCCTGTCAAGTACAGAAAGTATTGTGCAGGGCTAAATATAGTGTATCTCTGCTAAGTCTGAGTATTTCTAACTACTGTTAGTGTAAATTACCAAAGCTAAGCCCTATACCATGGGTTCCTACTGCCATTCACATACTCCCATCTACAGAGTACTGCCAAGCAAATTCCCCTGCCTGTTGTACACCTGGTTATTGACCTCCTGTACCAAACTGTTATATTTTAAAGCTGAAACTTGCTTTTGACTGACCTCCTCGAGTGAGACTGACTGATTGCTTTTTTGGGTGATCTCACTCCAGTAGGTGCTGCCCCACTCCGTTTGCCCTCGCTGCACTTGGGCTCACTTCGCTCACCTCCCACCCCAATTTCCACCCACCCCCCCATATCATTTCCTTTATACCTAGCCACACCATTTGCCCTCTCACCCAACTCCCACCCTTTCCTGTCACACAAACCAACCCTCTACTATTGCATATGAAACAGCCCCTATACTAACACCACATTACAACTCCCTAACTTAAACTAGTACTCTTACTCCTATACATTTAAACAACTGTTCCTCTCACAACTCTACCCCAGTATTCCCTTTCTTTTAGCCCATACTACCCTGCTCTTTCATAACTTTTGCCTCTAAATACACTACTGCATCTTATTATCTCTAACAATGTCTCCTCTTACTGTACCAGTTCTCTTCCTACCCCCACTCACTCTCCTTCTCCTTTTATCCTCCCATCCCTATAAACTATCCCCTATAATAATAAGTCCTACATACCCCTATACAATCTCCCATGCTGCTCATCTCCCTATACACATTTCTTCTTCCATCCTTCCTCTTAACACTCCACTCCCTAAAATAAAATTGTCTCCTACTCATCCTTCAACTTCCCTCAGCAAACCCAAACTCTGTTACTACCTAATTCCATTTCAAAAGTACTACCATCTACTACCTACCCTTCTCCTATCTGGTGATATACACCCTAACCCTGG
The DNA here is from genome assembly GCF_019279795.1 of Protopterus annectens. NCBI lineage: Eukaryota > Metazoa > Chordata > Ceratodontiformes > Protopteridae > Protopterus > Protopterus annectens. Next base: position 918,513,813 of record NC_056746.1, on the reverse strand, counting down.
ACCTATCATCTCCTCTAGTTCACCTACCCCTACCCCACCAAAAAAAGCATGTTTCCTTTTACTCTATCAACACTTGCAGTATACTAAATAAAGTCTGCAAACTTCACACCTGGATTTCTAATCATAACCCTGATATTGTCTCCTTGACTGAAACCTGGTTAAAACCTCATATCCCTGACAATGACATCCTTCCCCCAGGCTATAACATACTATGCCTAGATTGCCCCAACAAAAAAAGGAGGTGGTGTAGCAATACTTTATGCTAGTCATCTCACCTTGATTTTGCTACCTAAACCTACCCCATCCTTTGCATCTGCAGAACTGATCATAGCAAATCTCAAAATTAATGACCACACCTCCAGTACCATTGCTGCAATTTATATACCCCTGGTGATAATATCTCCATTTTAGAAAATATCCTCTCCCACTTCTCTCACAACTTTCACAATGAAAGCATTATTCTTGGTGACGTGAATATCAATTGGTTATCTATCACTAATGACAACTCAAAAACTAACATTAACTTGTATGGCTTCTCTAAACTTATCTCCCACCCAACCCATTTTAATAGCTCTCTCACTACTCATACATTAATAGACGGAATTTTAGTATCCCAACCTTTGAAATACCATAGCCCCCAAACAATGCCAAACTGCTTAAGTGACCACTCTCCTGTAAAAGTAACTAGGTTCTCTCCCCAACTTTTAAAACCACCCAGATACATCACCTGCCATAAACTCTCTAACTTTAACCCTGACACTCTTAATGCCCCCCTCTCTGCAGTTGACTGGAACATTCTAAAATACCTCCCATTAGATGAAGCTGTCCTTTTTTTCAATTCTATCTTTCTCAACATACTAAGCTCTGTAGCTCCCATTTGTACCATTCACATTAAATCAACAGTCTGACCCTGGCTGTCCAAAACTACTCTTAACCTTATGAAAAATAGAGATAAACTTTGGAAAAACTGGTCCCAATCTAAACTTCCTAAAGATCTGCAAAAATATAGAAAAGCAAGGAACTTAACAAAGAAACATATAAACAAAGACAAAAAAGACTTTTACTACAACCCTCCTACTGCACTAAAATCCAACTCAAAAAAAATTCTGGCACTCAGTTAACCAGATACTCCACCCAGACAACCCTTCTCCCCCTAACCCATCCCCTGACAATACCCCTTTAGAAATTGCCTCCCTATTTAACTCCTACTTTATTGACACCATATCCAAGCTATGTAAAACTAACACACCTTCTACTTTAAATCCTCCAGTCACAAATCCTCCTTCTACCACATCCCTCTCCAACTCCTTCTCTCTCAATCCAGTGCCAACTTCCTTCATCAACACTTTACTATCCAACTTAAAACCCTGCTCCCCATCCACAGATAAAATTCCGCCCAACTTTCTACAACTTGCATCAGAGACCCTTGCCCTACCTGTATCCATTCTAATAAATCGCTCTATCTCAGAAGGAGAAGTACCATCCATTTGAAAGCAGTTTCATACCCTTCCAATACACAAGGGCGACAACTCCTCAGATATCTCTAACGTCTGTCCCATTGTTATCCTGTCCCCTCTTTCCAAAGTCCTTGAAAAATGTGTTCACAAACAGGTCATGCAATATCTTTCTAAGCACAACCTTCTAACTCCTACACAACATGGCTTCAGACCTAGACATAGCACTACCACTGCACTCCTATCCTTTCTCCACACAGTATCTCATGCCAGGGATGACCACAAGCTAGTTTATTGCTTATTTCTGGATATGTCCAAGGCATTTGATACTGTCGCTCATCCTCTCCTCTTAAATAAATTACAAGAACTAAACTTCTCCCCTGAAGCTGTTTCTTGGTTCTCTAGCTACCTCTCCAATCGAACCCAATCAGTTAAATAGCAGACCGAACTCTCACCATCTCTACCAGTCCAAATGGGTGTCCCTCATGGCTCCATTTTAGGACCATTAGTTTTCAATATTTTCACTAACAATATGTAGACCTCTTCCCCCTCAACTTCCCTAGTTCAATATGCTGATGACGCAACCATTACTACTATAGCCAGCTCGCTCTCAGAGCTCCATTCTGCCACCCAAACTGCCTTTAACTCAATAGAATCTTGGCGTACTGACAATCAACTCATTCTCAAGCCAAAAAAAACACAAAACTGCTAATGATACTCTTAAGGAACTATTGCAGCAACATCATACAAAAATAACAAATATAGAGACTTCTCTAAATTACATTGAAGGGAGACTCAAAGAGGAATAATTCCAAAAAAGAATTTCTGCTTAAACAGAATACATGGCTGCCTAACAAAATAGATGACTTAGAAAACAGGGAAAGGAGAAACAACATAAGGATCTTTGGTCTGCCTGAAAACATTGAAGGAGAAGACATTATTTCATTCTTAACCTGGATTCCTGATTTTGTAGACTTGAAAGAGAGACTTTCATTTGGGATTGAAAGGGCCCATAGAGCACTGAGGAAACCTGCTTCTAACTCAACAAATACTCCACTTAGAGCAATAGTTATAAAATTTCTTTCATTTCTGGACAAGGACCTAATATTAAAATCTGCTTGGAGAAAATCACCCTTAAAATACAATCAAAGTCTGACAAGATTTGACAATGATTATTCTTCCAGAATACTAGAACAAAGGAAAAATGTCTGGCCAATAATAAAACTGTTGAAACAAAACAACATTAAAGCGCAGCTGGCCTTTCCAGCCAAGATAAAAATACTTTTTGCCAATGAGATGAGAACTTGTAATGACTTGGAAGAAGCTACTATATTCATCAAAACAACAACATAGTGTGTATCCCAGAAGAAACTGAATGAATGGCTCCCACTCTTAAAAGAATAAAAGAAACAAATCTTTGAACTGATGCTAGAAAGAAGAAACAAAAACTGATTCCAAGATAGCTGTCCCAAAAAAATAACTCTTACAACTACATCTCTCAAAGTATCAACTGATATGGTACATCACTTGTTTTCTGTTTTTATTTTAAAAAAGGAGGGAATCTTAAACAACTGAGAAACAGTAATGATTTATTCAGAATGTTCAAAGAGTCCAATAATTCTTCACATACAAAGGTAGGTCAAGATGGGTTACTATTTATATTATATATAAGCCAAACAAAGCAACATATAATACAAACACAGAAGTTTCTTTGTTCCCTACTTGAACTCAGTGAATACTTATCTTGTTCATTTTCATTGATTTTACTTATAATAATTTAATTAATTAATTAATTAATTAATTAATTAATTAATTAATTAATTAATTGATTGATTAATTAATTCAACAAGGTACCATTCATCAGAGTTCAGACTCAAATGTAACAAATTAACATCATGTATAATAGCAGTAACAGTAGAGTGTTTCGAAAAAAAATGCTGTCATGGAGATTAATACCTTCTTCAGTTAAAGTACGATTTAGAAATGTCATGTATATAGTGGTTAAATAATAGTAGCATGCTCTTAGTACAAATGTTATCATTATTCTGTCTAAATATAGTTAATATCAGTTATGACAGGTATCAAAGCTACGAGTGCTGTTTAATCAATCCTGATATGGTGTACATGGATGCAGCTGTGTCTGGCAGCTAGTACAAATGTCATTATTATTCTGTCTAAACATAATTAATGTCAATTGTGGCAGGTATCATGGCTTCGAGTGCTGTTTGGTTGAGCCTGACATGGTGTGTGTGGATGCGGCTGTGTCTGGCAGCTGTTGTATGTTGCCGTTTTTTTCTCCGGGAAGATGTGGGTTGTGGCTTGTGGTCAATGTTTGCTGGTGCTTGTGTATTGGGAGGAGACATTTGGTGTTTTGGCCTGGGTCCAGAGGAAGGGGGTGGATGGAGCTGTGGTTTGGGATATTTTGGTAGGGAATGGTTTGTTTGTATGTCTGCTCTGTCAGAGGTGGGGGGGTGCTGGAGGAATGTGCTGTCTCTTGTTGTGGTGGCTTGTTGGGAGTTTTTTTTTTTTTTTTATCTGTTTGCTCTCTGTTCTTTTCCTGGCTACTGCCTCGCTGAAAGGGAGGGAATTTGGGCTTGAAGTTGCAGTGAAGTGAAGCTTTGCTTTAGGTGCATCGTGAGCCTCTGGTATGCAGTACACAGACACATTAACAGAAACAGATGTTCCCAGGTTGCTATGTTAATGGAGACAGAGTGATGATAATGCTTAACGGCTCTGAGGATCATCTGAGATAATTCTTGGTAATGACATTTTTGGTTTTAAAAAAATATATAATAAAAGGGCTGTTTTAAATCACATGTAGACATACTGATGGTCTCCAACACTTCGTTTAGTTCATTAAGTTGATTCCTGATAAAAAAAAAACACACACGCACACAATAGTTATGTAATGTATGATTTTAGTAAATCTAGACATAAAATATATAATCGTCATATAAGATGAAACAGTCTGCTGAATTTAGATATTAAAGACAGGATTTAATAACATGGGCTTGTGTATAATAACACTACTGTCTTAACTTGTCATAAATGACATACACTGCAGTGAACATTAAGAGGAAGCATGATGATTTTCTTATATAAGTAAATATGCATAACAAGTCATGTAATTGCTTTAACTTGAATTGTAGTTTTTGTAACCCATCTTGACCATATATAATACTTAAGTGGTTACCAAGGTAACTAGTATTTTATACATGACATCAAACTGACAATGTTGTTCAAGAGAAACAAGAGAAGCCTGAACTTGAAATGTCACAGAATGTAACAATCATATTCTGAACAAATAGTATTAAATTATTGACAATAGACAGTTTAATAACATGGGCTTGAGTATAATAACACTACTGTTTTAACTTGTCATAAATGACATACACTATATTGAACATCGAGGGGAACCATGATGATTTTCTCATATAAGTAAATGTGCATAACAAGTAATGTAATTGCTTTAACTTGAATTGTGGTTTTGTAACACATCTTGACCATACATAATACTTAAGCTGTTACCAAGGTAACTAATGTTTTATACATGACATCAAACTGACAAAGTTGTTCAAGGGAAACAATAGAAGCCTGAACTAGGAATGTCACAGAATGTAATAATCACATTCTGAACAAATAGTATTAAATTGACAATAATCACTCATTTTAACCTTTGCAGAATATACAAAATAGAATGTTGCCATTTAAATCTAAAAACTTTCAGTATATGTCATAAAATGGCAATTTATGAATATGGAAAGGGAACTTGTAGTCATCAATCACAATAAGTGAATTTTTTTGTTTTTAACCTATAATTTAACTCATTTTATAATAAGAAATGACAGATATAAAAATCTGTATGTGTAGGAAATGGGGAGAAGAGGAATGCACTAATAATTAAAATGCACTAACTTTCATCAATGTTTACATAAAACAAACTTGATGCTTTAAGTAAGTTAGCAACAAACAAAGTGATTGCTTAAATTCTGGTAAACAATGAAATATAACTTTTGCTATATCCAGTAAAATACATTGTATTATAAACATTAGGTATAAATATTATTACCATCTATTTATATTAAGTAATAAGTTTTCAAATATTTCATCAATAAGGGTGAATATGTTAAATAACTGTGTGCTATAATCTTTTACTGAGGTTTTATATATGATACATCCTATTTTATTATGATTAAATTGCTTGTCATCTACCTTTCATGTAAATATTAATTGCTTATAGAATAAGTAGACATTTATATTGTATTAGAATTCTGTCTAATCTACAATAGTACTATATCTGTTCATAGGTTCATAGGTAGGTACTAGGATATCGGCCCAAGGGCCTATGTAAGCCTAGCCAACAAGGTTCCCTGGCTTACTACACCCAAGAAAGTTATTTTCCTGTGCCACTGTTGAGGAGAGACACGGAAGTGATCCCCGTGGTGTATTTCCTATTTCCCATCCACTCATCAAGATTTTTCTTGAAGAGTGCTAATGAAGAACTTTGCTTGACATAGATGGGTAGCCTGTTCCAGAGTATGGGAAGTCTCTGGGACAGGCATCTATCCCTACAGCATGTCCTGTTTATTGTGGTGACAAGGTTTAGGTCCCTAGAGCATGTAGCTCAGAGGGATTGGAATTTCTTTAGGTGTAGCATGTCCAACAGCTCTGGGTTTGACATAGCTTTATATGTTAGCCAGAGATCACCTCGGAGTAGGCGATATGCTATGGAGTAAAGCTGGAGTTTTTTGAGGCGGTCAATGTAGAGCATTTGTTTGAGGTCAGTAATCCTCTTTCTGAGGTACTTCTGTGGCCTTTCCAGCTGCTGCAGATGTCTTGTGACGTACATTCCAAAAGGGGCATTGTACTCTATAATGGGTCTAATGAGTGTCGAGTAGAGGGAAACAATGACCTCTTTTTTCCTGGATGAGAATCCTTTTATGATGAGGTGTGCCATGTAGAAGGACTTCCTGACTACTGTGGTGATGTGACTATCAAAGGAGAGACTACTGTCCATCTGGGTCCCAAGGTCTCTTATCATGTATTCGGTGTTAAGTAGATTGCTGCCTATGTGGTAGTTCATGGGTACAGATATTTTACCAAAGGGGATGACACTGCACTTTTTGGCATTGAGCTTGAGGCCATGGCTCTGACACCAGGCATCTGTCTCAGCGAGGCCCTTCTGTAGGATGTCCCCATCATTTGGGGACTTGACTATGGCTCCTAGTTTGCAGTCATCTGTGAACTTTGTTAGCCAGAGGCCTTCTGTGTTAGCCTGTACTTCAGCGAAGTAGATACCAAACAGTAGAGGTCCCAGGAAGGAACCCTGTGGTACTCCACTTTATCACTACGTTGAGGTCAGATTTGGAGTCTGCAACTTTTACAGTGTGGGTTCTGTCAGTGAGCCAGTTGGCAACACATCTTGTGATGTAGGAATTTATACCTAGTTTAGTGAGTTTCGCTGTAATTCCAAAATGGGAGATGGTGTTGAAAGCCTTGGCGAGGTCAAGATAGGCTGTGTGAACCACCTTACCCTCATCTACAGCTTTGGTGACTGCCTCAAAGAAGTTGATCAGGTTCAGGAGGCATGATCTGTCTTTCACAAACCTGAACTGGGTGGGATCCAGAGTTTGAAGGTTACCAATGTCTTTGTTCATGAGTTCCATGATGATACGTTCCTTGGCCTTGCAGACCAGGCTCATCAGGCTAATAGGTCGATAGTTCCTGGGATCAGTGGTGGCTTCCCCTTTGTGGAGTGGGATAACTGTTGCTGTGCTCCATTCAGTGGGCACAAAGCCTGATGTGAGGCTATTATTGAACATGGTGCTTAAGTGGGGAGCCAGTTCATTCTGAAGTTCGTGTAAAACGCAGCCTGGGATGTTGTCCGGTGCCATGGATGCTGTGTTGTTGGCTTTACAGAGTGCAGCTTTTACCTGCGTAGTTGTGATTACAGGGACTCTGCATTCTTCCTGATATTGCTTATTCCTATTACAAATATTCTCCATATGATAATTCAATTTATGGAGCTCAGATGTTCTGGATTGTCAAGGTATGAGTGATAATCTGATGGACTTAGGTTTATCCATCATATTAGGAATGATTTTCATTCCATGGCTAGAGCGGATCTTAGTTTTATTAACATTTATTAATTTAAATTTGTTATTTCACAAAAACATTTTTAGTATGCCTGACCAAAACATTATTTTATTGGTAAACACTCAAAGTATAAAAGTGATAATTTCCTTTAAAAGATCAAACATATACTTTATAGTTATCAGAGGAAAATGTTTAATAGTCACAATAAAACAAAAAATACATATTCTAAATAGCCTAAGATGGATTTAACTTTATTATTTTTAAATACCAATGGCTTAAACAATCCTAGCAAGAGATCAAATCTAGTGAAATATTTAAAACTGAGCAAAGCACAAATTGTCCTCCTTCAAGAAACTTATTTCAAAACAAATGACAATTACAAATGGAATCCTAAGGAATATATGATATTGGCGCAATCCACGTATAAGACAAAGACAAAAAGGGTAACAATTTTATGGAAAACAGATGTGATTATCCCAGAAATCATTTATAAGTATGAAGATAAAGAAGGCCTTATTGCATTAGCAATAGTTAAATATAATAACAGGATATGGACCCTAGCCAATTTAGACTGGTTCCCAGGCATTGGATCAGGAATTGTTAAAAAACGCTTGGATTTCATTTCCAATAATTATAAAGGCAACATAATATTAGGAGGAAATTTTAACTGTATATTTGATATTTCTGAAGCTACAAATAAAAGACTGCTTTGTATATCTGCTGTATCAAAAGCTTTAAACAAATGGGTAGAATCATTTCATATTGTAGATACTTTCAGATTTAAAGAATATAAATATTTGTTGTTTTCCCATGAAGATCATAGATTTGTTACCCAAACTAGAATAGATACAATATTTGCTGCCCATGACTTACACTCTAAAATCATTAAGTTCTCAATCACTCCTGCCCCTTTTCAGACCACAATTCACTGATACTAAAACTTCAAAATGGGTACAAACCATTAATCTGGTGGATAAACCTAAGTCCATCAGATTATCACTCATACCTTGACAATCCAGCATATATAACTAAAATTAAAGAGTTCAAACCCTGGCTATTATCTGAATTACAGTTCTTCTTAGATATTAATTACACCAGCGAGATAAATAAAATAATGATATGGGACTCATTAAAAGCTTACATATATGGTAACCCTAACTTGGTATAAAAAAAAAACAGAGAATGGGATTCTGAATTATTAGATCTACAATCCAAACTTTTGTCAGTAAAAGCTGAAAAAAAATCAAAATCATTTGGAGAAGAAAAAGAAAGTAGAAGTATTAAACAATAAATACAACAAAATTGTAACACATAAAACTACTTTAGCTTTAGAAAAACTAAAAATTAATACTTTGGCCACTTCTCCCAAACGTCTACATAATTTATCCACAAGAATCAAAATACAATCTAAAGCTAATAACATTAAAATATCTTCCATGAAAATAAGGGGAAAATGTCTCAGATATAGGTGCCATTCTTGATGCCTATAGAAATCACTATATGGAGCATTTGCAAAAAGAAAATATATATATCGATCAATTAAATCTAGATGAAAAATGTTCTAATATAAAAAAGCACCAGAAAATTAAAACTAGGTATTCAAGCACCTATATCCTACAAAGAAATTACAGATACAATAAAAGAGGGTAAAAATAATAAAACTTCAGGTATAGATGGCATAATAATGGAAATATATAAACTTTTTCCTTCAAAGATACTATCCCTCTTCCATAAAACTCTATTAGAAATTCAGTCACAAGCTTTAATACCGCCCTCTTGGAGATATTCCTTAATCACACCAATCCTAAAGGAAAACAAATCCCCAAACCTCTGTACCTCATATAGACCTATATCATTATTAAATAATGACTATAAGATATCTATGACATGCTCCATATAGTGATTTCTATAGGCATCAAGAATGGCACCTATATCTGAGACATTTTCCCCTTATTTTCATGTACATGCCATTTTCAGGTACGTGCAACACATAGCTCACAAAGCCAGTGTGCCGAACAGTCACAGCCCTTAAGGCTAAACAACACACCTGATACACTTGTAATAGGTGACTCTATCGTCAGGCACACTGACGTCCCGCTCACCAGGCTGAACAAGGAGAAGGTCACGGTGAGCTGCCTGTCAGGCGCTAGGAACTGCCACATAACACAAGCACTCAGGTCACTCCAAGGCAAGTACAAATATGACTCAGTCATTGTCCATGCTGGTGTGAATGACCTGAGACATACCTCCCTAGACTACATGAAAAGAGACATAGAGGAGCTCTCTGAGCATGTAGCCCAGGCCGGTATGACCCTGACCTTGAGTAGCATCTTACCCTCACCAAGCATGATGCCACAATATGAAGAACAAGATGATCAATTTCAACAATTGGCTTAAGTATTGGTATCATTCAAAGGGGATCCAATGCCTGTCAGCCTGGGATGACATGATCGACAAGCCACGATGCTTTGCTAGGGACAGCTTGTACCTGTCATCCCTGGGCTTTCGGATATTGGCAAAGGCTCTTGCTACTCCCATAGTGCCTTTTTTAGGCAAGGCTCACAAGACAAACCCACCTCCATAGGTATCACAAGGGATAAGAAACTAAGAGTAATGCTACTCAATGCCAGAAGTCTAAACCTCAAGATGCATGCACTCGAAACTCTCCTTAGCACGGAGAACATCGATATCTGTGCAGTAACAAAAACCTGGTTCAAGGCTCCCGAGAGCACCCCAGCACTACCAGGTTAAACCTCATACCATGCTTTTCAGCCCCAAAACTTGGACCGAACCACAAAAGGAGGGGGAGTATCAATATTCGTCAAAGATACCCACACCTCCAGGTTGGTGGCAAAGCACGAAGCATCAGAGACTATCCATGTGCAATTAACAGTGGGTAAAACTGCCTTCCAGTTTATAGCCTGCTACAGACTACCCTCCCAAACCCAGGAACCCCACTCAGCCTTCCTGAGAACACTGGAAAATATGAAGGTCTCTCCAAACACCATTATTTTGGGCGACTTCAACTACCCAAACATAGACTGGGAGCATTACTCTAGCTCCAACACCCTAGCCCAAAGGTTCCTAGAATTTATAAACTCAAATGCTATGGAACAACTTGTTACCACTCCCACAAGAGGGGAAAACATACTGGACCTGATCATCACCAACATCGGGACTCTATGCTCCAGAGCAGAAGTGTATCCCTCACTGGTAAGATCAGACCATAAACTAATCTCACTGGATATTCACATCCCGACTCCACCCCCAGCCCTGAAAACCACAATGAAAAACTTCTCTAAAGCAAATTTCACACTCCTCAAAACCGAGGTTAAATCCTTCAAAGCCCCCGGGCCTGTGGAAAATACGGCCCAGACCGCAGAATCCTTTATAAACGCATTCTATATACACCTTCAGGAATGCATGGATCATACAATCCCAAATAAAACCAAGACCCAATCCTCCAAAGGCAGACGTCCTGTCTGGTGGACCCTAGCCATAAACAAACTATACAATAGAAGGAGGAAGCTACTACATGATAGAGCAAAATCCCAAAAAGGGAAGGCATCTCTGATCAGTATTAGCAAAAAAACTACGGGCACTCATAAAATCGTCTAAGGCCAGCTTTGAGAGAAAAATTGCACAGGACACTAAGGATAATCACAAGGCTTTCTTTAGTTATGTTAGGAACCTGGGTGGGAATTCCCAGATATGCTCAGAATTAGTCCAAAATGACAAAAAATACACCGAACCCACAGACATTGCCAACACCCTAGCTGACAGGTTTAGCGCAAACTCCCCCCCCCACCAAAAGGGCAAATATCTATCCCAGCAGAGTGCTGCCCCCCTGACATCTCAGATGCTCAGGTAAGAGCTGCCATCTCCAAAGCAAAAAACACAGCATCAATGGGACCAGACTGTGTCCCGGGCTGTGTCCTACATGAACTCCAAGAAGAGCTAAACCCAAACATAAAACTACTGTTTAGCCTTACTACAGGATATGTACCCAAAGAGTGGCATACAGCAACAGTGGTCCCTCTCCACAAAGTTGGTGCCTCAACGGATCCTGGAAACTATCGCCCCATAAGCCTGACTAGCTTGGTCTGCAAAGCTATGGAAAGGATCATCATGGACCTCATAAATAAAGATATTGGGGACCTACAGACACTGGATCCTACCCAGTTCGGCTTTGTTAAGGGCATATCCTGCCTCTTAAACCTGGTTGATTTCTTTGAAACAGTCACCAAGGCCATTGACAAGGGGAAGGTGGTCCCACACAGCATACCTGGACCTCGCAAAAGCCTTCAATACAATACCCCACTCGGGCATTATAGATAAGCTCACCAGCTTAAATATAAGCCCCTATGTCACTAGATGGGTTGCAAACTGGCTCAAGGACAGAACCCACATGGTTAGAATTGCTGGAGCCATTTCAGACTCCAAACCAGTTACAAGTGGCATCCCACAAGGCTCAGTCCTGGGACCTCTCTTGTTCGGTATATATTTCTCGGAGGTACAGGCCAACATGGAAGGACTGTGGCTGACCAAGTTCGCAGATGACTGCAAACTGGGCGCCATAATCGACTCTCCAGCCGACACAAGCATCCTCCAAAAGAGCCTCATAGAAACAGACAACTGGTGCCAGAGCCGTGGCCTCAAGCTAAACACCAAATAGTATATAGTCATCCCCTTTGGCAAAAACACAGTGCCCACAAATTACCACATAGGTGGTAATCCATTAAGTACAGAAGAAGTAATTAGGGACCTGGGGACCCAAGTTGATAGCAATCTCTCATTTGACAACCACGTGGCCAAAGTGGTTAGAAAAACATTTTATATAGCCCACCTAATCATGAAGGGATTCACATCTAGATCAGGGGAGGTCACTGTGCCTTTTTACTCATCCCTCATCAGGCCCATAATTGAGTACAATGCCCCTTTTGGGATGTACCTTACCAGACACCTGCAGCAACTGGAAAGACCCCAAAAGTACCTCACCAAGAGGATCAAAGGGCTCAAACAGATGCCATATGCTGCCCGGTTAAAGAAACTCCAGCTCTACTCAGTGGCATACCACCTGATCAGAGGCGATCTGTGCCTGACGTATAAAGCCATGTCCAACCCGGAATTAAAGGACATGCTGCACCTCAGAAAATCCAAATCCCATCGAGCTATGTGCTTGAGAGACTTGAACCTCAGCACTGAAATAAATAGGACATGCTGGAGGGACAGATTCATAACCCAGAGGCTCCCTTCACTCTGGAATAAAATCCCAGTCCAGGTTAGGCAGAGTCCCTCATTGACTCTCTTCAAGAGGAATCTTGATGAGTGGATGGGAGATCGTAGGTTTACCCTGGGTATCACTTCTGTGTCACTGTTAGACAGAGGCACCGTATACTAACCTCAAAAAAGGGCATAGCAAAATTAATTTAAAATGGGTGGTGAAAGCCAAACACACTCTGGCTAGACGTATAAATGCCCTAGGGCAGATAGCCTAGTATGAACCTACCTATGAACATTATTAACTAACAGAATGAAAATATCACTATCTAAAACAATAAATAATGATCAAACTGGATTTATATGTCATAGACACACAGATGACAATATTAAAAGGATAATTTCTTTTATAGATTATATTAATAAAGAAAATAAACACTCATAATTGGCTTAGATATAGAGAAAGCCTTTGATTCCCTAAATTTGGACTATTTATTCAAAATTTTGGTGTTATTTGAATTTCCTCCTTCTTTTGTTCATCTACTAAAGAATATATAGATATATATATACAAATACTTTAGCGTATGTTAAGCTAGGTCCTTTCACCTCTGAATCTATACATATAACAAAGGGTACTAAACAAGGATGTCCCATGTCATTGGTTCTATTTGCTTTGGCTATTGAAATATTGGCAGATTCAATACGTAACAATACAAAAATCAAAGGAGTAGATGTTTATGAACAATAAGGTAGGTAAACAGCAACAAGGAGAAAATCAGTCCCAATGTAGAAAAAAGCAGATTAAAATACTTGTGAAACAACAATAGGACAACCACGGCAAAGCAGATATATTTAATGAACAATAAGCAGTAAACAGATAAGCATTTTCGGAAATGCCTCCTTCATCAGATCAATACAAAAAATATAAAATCAGTCTTCATATAAATACACTTGAAAAACCAATTACATTAATTAAAACCTTTAACCAATTAACATTTTCTAGCCTTTAAAATAGATTTTAAAGGTATAAAAACAGTTAAGCCTGGTGGAAGACGAGCTCAGAGAAATGTGCAAAGAAGTGCAGTAGCTCAACACATTAACGAATTTCCACAGCATGATTTTTTATTTAAGGCTTTGGATATTTACACTCCTGCACCTAGAGGTGGTGATATAAAGAATTCCAGAGAAGTTAAAGATACCCACTGGATAGCTGGTTTGAGAGCTGATGTTCCACCAGGCTTAAATGGTTTTATACCTTTAAAACCTATTTTAAAGGCTAGAAAATGTTAATTGGTTAAAGGTTTTAATCAATGTAATTGGTTTTTCAAGTGTATTCATATGCAGACTGATTTTATATTGTTTGTATTGATCTGTTGAAGGTGGCCTCTCTGAATGTGCTTATCTGTTTACTGCTTATTGTTTATTAAATATATGTGCTTTGCCATGGTTGTCCCATTGTTGTTTCTCAAGTATGTTTATGAACAATACAATTCTAAAGTAATGCTCTTTGCTAATGATATATTATTAACATTATCCAATACAAAAGAGACATTAGAAGAATTTGATATTTTAATTGACACATTTTACAGGACTTCAGGACTCCATTTCAATAAATCAAAATCAATTTTTTTTTATTTTTAAATAAAAAAAAAAAAAAATTGCAGACGAAGGGGAATCACATTATAGGGAAACAAGAATCTATCTTAAAATATCTTGGAATTGAGTTATGCAAGGATAATAATGAATTAGTCTCAAAAAACTACAATAATATCACCAATACAATTAAAATCTCTGTGGAAAAGTGGAACAAAATAATATTGTCCCAGTCCCCTTCAATAAACACATCACACCAAATGACATTTGACCACCTTTATTAAACTTCCATAACATAGCTTTGATAACCAACATTTATTAATTAGAACTGAACATAGTATAGTTGATTTTAATCACAGCATAAACATCCTTGCAATGTTAATCAGGACACCAGAGGGGGAACAAAAGAGGTCAAGGCTGTCCCTCTTCTCCTCCCATCAGCCTGACCAGGCTGTTCCCCTCTCTCCTACCAGAATTTCAACCACCTAACCCCTTTACCAGAGGGGAAGGGGTGATTCAGTCAAACATCATTCGGTGTACCCCTCTTCTATAAACCCCCACTGGATACCTGTCAACAACCTCAAAAGCCAAGTCATATGAACACCAAAAAGCCGTCACTTGACTAACAGTTAAATCAAAGATCCCTTTCCCACTACTAAAATAATAACCATATTGTTGCATAACTCCTTTCTGTTAACTTCTCATTCATTTCAACTATCAATATTAACTTCATAATGGACCCCAGGTCCTTACCTGTCTTAGACAACACCAAACCTTTAGCCCCAATGCCACAGGAAACTACACAAGGGCAATTGCCTACCATCCTCCTAACAGCAACCCTATATCAAAGTCTAACTATCCTGCCAATCCCTCCAACTATCCAAATAACATAGCACATAATGACCATGCTAGCCTTTGTTGATCCCCACACTTCCAAAACTAAATACAGCCTAACATAAACACCACAAAAACTGTAACTCCTTGAACAGCCTATCCCCATTGAACTCCATAAATCAACACCAATCCTCGTAACAAAACCCATCTTGACAATAGTCAAAGTCCATCCATCTTTCCTCTCAACCTACCCCAACCCTTCAAACCACTGAGCACTAACCAAATTAGTTCAATTAACCTTGTCATTCATGCAACTGAAGTAGTCATAACCCACACCTAAGTAATCTAATGTAACCTTACCATATGTCTGACTTATAAAGAGGTGCGCCAAATTCATCCAGCAAGCCTTTAACCTTAATGCAACTCAATACACCTCTGGAAGAAAACACAACCCATCCCACAGCCACCTTACACCATGGAGGTGAACCCTAATTTCCAACACCTTCTAAACCTAGTCGAGTTAAATTGAAACTCCAAATATTCTGCATCCCCAGTTGTCCCTCTGTCCTATCGTCCACCAAACCAAAAACAACCCCTGAAATTATGCCCCCCAAACCCAACACCTCCTATAAAATGTGTAAACCAAATGCAAATCCCCATAACCAAACCTATCCATCTGCCCCAAGGGCCATCCTAGTGGATTAACCCAAAGGCAACCCAATGGTAAACTACACCAGCTTATTAACCCCTTCTGGTACCAATGCACATCCCCATGAACATTCCAGTGCATCTACCAAGAGCTCAGCATCCTTAATTCACCGATTACTATTAGATTTCCCTTTAAAGCTTTCCTATCAATGTGTCACCACTGCATCCCATAACAAAGGCTAACTTGAACCCAAACACTCACTTACCTGCAATGCTCCCACAAACTTATCCTTAAGTTGCACTGAGAACATACAAACTGAATAATCTGCCCATACCTACACCACCATAGCTTCACAAGCACTACCTTCCTTGTAAGAAATGAATAGTCCTACTGCTTGACCCCCATACTCCTTGATTCCATAAATAAATCAAAATCCTTAAGAAAATCCCTCATCTATTACCCGTGTAACAAATTCAGGCTGCTACAGTCTCAGTGACCCAACCTCCCTTTCTCACACACTGCAAACTTACCGAAATGAGTAGGTAAAATTACATTTATTTATTATGTATTTATTTATTTTATTTTACATTTGTTAACCGGGTTAGTCTGACTGAGTTTGTGGCTCATTTTCAGCAGAGACCCAGGGAGAAAAGCTCCTCAGGGAAAAAAACATTTTATTAAATTTAAGTAACATAGTATTAATAATCAACTTTAGGATCTTTCCAGCAGAGACCTGGGGAGAAAAAGCTCCTCAGGCAATACAATTATACAGAGTATTAACAATCAGCAGACGAATATGAGAGTTGTTACAAACAAGGTTTTAACAATATGAGACTAGTTACAATATCATTTAAGCTGCTTAGAGAAAAATAAGTTAATAGTCAGGAAAGGATTATGAAACCAGTTACATATTTTAAATGGGTAGGACCTAGTTGTTTAGGAGTTTGGAACAGGAAAGGAATGTAGGAATGGCTAGTAGAAGATGTAAGGGAAATAGAGTAGAGGAGACAGACTAGGTCAAGTAGGTTATTTTGAAACTGAAAGAATCAAGGTTGGTTAGAAAGGGAGGAAGGGAAGAGGTAGAAGAGGCAGGGGAACAGGGTTAGAGATACATTAAGAGTGAGGTGGTGAAATAGGTGGAAGGATGGTGGTTTCAGATTTCAGATGGTGGTACATCAGTACTTGTGACCTCATTTCCTGCAGTTCCAGCAATCAACCCCCTTTGTAGCAACCTCCATCACCTGATGAGACCACTTCCTTCAGGCCACCAGCTGATACGATCTCCACACTGAGCATCTGTGACTGCATTGCATAGCACTTCAACAGCTGAAACACCCAACATTAACACCACCACCTGCAAAGAAAGAAAAAAAATGTATATCATCTGAAATACAAACACATTTGAAGACAACCTGCCCCCCCCCCCAATGCCTCAATAAATCCACCTTCCCTTGCCATGACAAGGTCTCTAGTATTATTTTTTGACCCAAAATGTTGCAAGACTGAATATCACCTCGTCTAACTGCAAGGCCTTATTTGTGCACACTGGCTGCAGTATAACGATATAGGAACAAGTAGCAAGTAATCATTTCACACTCTCAATCCTTCAACAAAAAAACTATGGCCCTCAGCCACAAAATGCACCCATGGAAATTATTATTTTATTTTATTTTTTTTTTTATTCTTAATACTCACTTCCTCCCCCATTCGGCAGTGATATTCCAATCAATTTGCAAAATATGAGTTCTGTGAACAAACAGAGATAATGACTTGAGAACACTTAGCAAGAAGTGCAGTACCCTCAAAAGGTGCATAATACACTAACAGCCTTCATGGGCCATTTTAAGCCTAAACTAATTCCCTCATGTGAATGGAACGCAGCAGCTAGTGTTTAAGGCAAGCACTTTAATCAGTATACCAACCCCCCAATTGATGCTTAATCAAGAAAGCTGGACAACTCCATAACTATTGGAGAATCCAAGACCCACAATTAATAAAACCATTCCACACCACCCATACAAACCCAGCAAAACGATACAGCAACAGGCTGTTCCCAAGCATAAATTACTTTAAAGTTATAATCCCTAGGACTCCCAAGTCTGCTACTATTCTCCAACCTCTGCCCTCAAAATCTGCCAATAACTAGCCTGAAACCCCAAGTTAGAAAGAACATAATGCCAACCGTGGTCATTCTGTGAAATCTAAATGCATTTTACATAACACACATATTTAAACAAATATATAGATGTGTAAACTGACAGAAATGAAAACAGAGATACAGTCTAAATGATTAGTAGTACACATTCAGATTCAGCCTGCTTGCTTTGTCATTCATGGTCGATTAAGATGTAACAGGAACCCATTTCAAACATTCTAATTTAATACATACCTATCTCATTTAATGTCACAACACCACCCGATCCTCCCTTCTGTTGTCTGCCTTCTTAGGACTGGACTTTACCTTCACAGACATACCTTCTTAGGGGATGACTAGCAGTCCATGAAACATACTCTCCCAACCATTCCCCAACAGAAACCAAGATTATGTGCAATTGAGAAGCACACCACCATCGCAAGTTTGTCACAAAGGCAGTAACTAGTCTCTGTGCCATTCCCCTACACCCTCTAGAGCACAAAATCTGGACAAGCCATACACAAAAGTAAGACCAAATGGCCCAAACAGTCGCAGCAACAAGAAGGTGCTCCAACCCCCCCCACCTCCACCCATGAACCATAATGCCTCCGATGCACACCCAAGAAAAGTTGCCATTTGTGAGCAACCCTCCAAGTTGGGGAATGCTCTAAGTAGTAAGCCACCTATCCACTGTCCTGATAAATGTCAGTTATGCGCATCTATTAATATACTTTTGCTCATGGTAAAGTACACTTAACCCCAATCTCAACTGTACACTATTTCCCAATCATTTCAGGAATGAATATAAAACCTTTATAATGCTCTCTGAAGAATATAATTTAGCCTCAAACCAATTGTATTGCTACTGTTCCTAAATCCTGCATATACTGACTTAAGTAAAAAGTTATTGAGGAAAATAAATCTGTACAAATGTTATTAGCAGAATCCCAGAACTGCTGTTGCTACATTCAATAAATAGTTCTGTTGCAGCTGATAACAGCCTCCTTCCTGTCTGCCCTTGTAACTCATCAATAAAAGCAACAACCAAACAGTATCACACCTAAATTCAAGTCTATTGATGCCACAACTGCACATGCACTCAGCGGACATTACTTGCGGGTATTTCACAGCCCACGAAGAGCCAGTATTGCCCTTCTAGCTCACGTCCTCCCCTCAACTGAAGGAGTAACCATGATATGCCCCAACAATCCCAAACTGAACCAGCAACAACAAACATTGAAGCCATGCCATGAGAACGAGAGAGAAAAACAAACCTCCTCCCTCATCTAGCCCACACTCGCACACCATGCCAGATCCACCAGATGTCACTCCCATTTGCAACCCAAACAGAAAGCAAAACACACCCTGGGAAAACACCAGATGAACACTTCCAGAACTCCCAGCACAAGCTCTGCTTGTATAAAATTCAGCCCCCCAACCCAAAAGTGCAGCGAACCACTGCATTCATCACCCTGACCAACCGACCCAACCTGAGTATAGCTCTGCCAACCACAAAGTCATAACATGAACCCTGCAGTATTCACATACCAACTCAATTCAACTCCAAAGATGCCAGCACTTTTCTGTGTCACATGAGCCAGACCCACTCAGACACCCACCACAACCCACAAAACAGACTGACTTCACTTCTTGATAACTGCCAAGCAGCCAAAAGTGCTGACACCAAATTCTGTCTCTCATCGGTCTGCCAGTTGCACCACATGCATGCACGATCACAGCTTCTGCAAAGCTCCACACACTCTGTGAAATCATGGACAATCTTCAAAATCAGGGAATCAGGGACATCTGACAAGCATGCAAAGCACCAAAAAGACAATTCTACTCATTCCCACTTGGTTGCAAAACATATTTTATAGAAGTCACACAACATCCCCCAACAGAATTCCCAGGTGTTGAATCCATGACCATGAGCAGTACAGTCACAGGACTGTACCACTACACCATCTGAGCTATAATCCATCAGAGCAAGAATCCACTAAAACCCGTAACCATGTCCTGCTCCCATGGTCCACCAAGATGCACATCTCTCCTATCTCCACTCCCATCCCAACGGCAAGTGCTCCAGAATGCAGGCATGGAAAGAAACCATGTCACACAGCCTGTGAAATTCACTATGGGAACCAGAAAGCAAAACCACACCACCAACGAGCTAAAAAGGGAAAGAAAAACCACAACAACATGGTCAAAACCCCGCACTAAATTGAGTGGCCTGAGCATCACCCTCTTCGTTCCATACAATGAGTTTGTTCAACTCTTTGGAGATGAAAGGCTGAGAGCCATGTGGGGGTCTACATCCAAAATCTACAGAGTTCATACTTTCCAACTACTCAGAGCAGTAGTATACAAAACTTGTTCATACCACAGGATTAAACCCCACTGCAAAACTATACGTACATTGCATAACAGCAGACGTATCCTTTGTAACAGCAAATGATAAAAAAAAAAACAAAAAAAAAACACATTTCCTTTCCAAAAGCCAATGCTCTCTTCAAGGAAAGCACCACCTCAACCCCCATCTCCAGTTACCATGCTACCGCTGTTCAAAGATATGTTATTGACTCTTACTTCTGGAAACTCGCATGCCACTTTCTTCATCCCACTAGCAGAAACACTCCCCCCATTAGAACAAAAAAATCAACAATCCTATTAAATATTAATTTGAACAAGTCTGCAACATTCCCAAGCAACATAACAGTCTCCCAGCTGAGCAACCCAGTCAAAACCATCCACCAAAATCAACCATCTACCCTCCCATGCAGCCTTCTAGAAAACACCATCCCACACAAAAGCCAAATCCTTCCTCAACTACTCTATCCTTACTCACCAGAAAAAAAAACATGCACACACACACACACACACACACATATATATATATATATATATATATATATATATATATATATATATATATATATATATATATATATATATATATATATATATATATATATATATATATATATATATATATATATATATATATATATATATATATATATATATATATATATATATATATATATATATATATATATATATATATATATATATCAGATACAAACATTACCCACCACCTTTCAAAATACTACCAACAACCCAAGGCCTACCTGTCCACCACAGTACTCACAGGTCATCCTGGATGTAAGCTTGCCCTAAAGCAAGTTCACGCCAAAATGTAATTACTTACCCAGCTACACTAGTCTAAACCCCTTAAGGCCCTCCCCACCCTTACCTCATATCCTCCCAATCATCCCTCCTTCCATTTAACCCTTTCCTCTCCCTAACCTCTTAAACCTCACTAATATGTTTACCTAACCCCCTTCTTTTTTTTTTCAAAACAGGTTTATTGTTTTAACATATAAGAGAAATATCATAACAATTTTATACAAGTAATTAAAAATAGGTATTATTTTAATATTCAACAAAACAACTAAAGTATTTACAAAGACATCCACTACAATCAGATCAATTAATTAAACTAAAATACCGTGCTATTGAAATTAGAATTTTTTTAACAAATTTTGTAAATTATCCCATACAATATAATAAGATGTTTTTCTAGTTGTTCTTGTCCTAATTGTGTTTATTTCCATAT
The DNA here is from genome assembly GCF_019279795.1 of Protopterus annectens. Lineage (NCBI taxonomy): Eukaryota > Metazoa > Chordata > Ceratodontiformes > Protopteridae > Protopterus > Protopterus annectens. The sequence goes on along the minus strand of NC_056746.1, from coordinate 918,492,217 downwards.
GGCACACTATATTCATAACATTTTTAAATTCATTGAACGAAGGAGGTGTATCTGAAATCCAATTTCTAGTTATTATTTTCCTAGCCACTGCTAGAATAGACCATAACAAGGGAAGCTTAACCTTTTTAACACTTTGAGGTACAGGTGTGTTGAATAATATATGAGATTTAGAAATAATGAAATTATCTGTAAAAAGAGCCTGCAAAAATTCATTAATTGACTTCCAGTATTCTTTCAATTTTATACAGTCATAAAACATATGAGCCCAGTCAGCATTAATTTCTACATTACATCTCTTACATAAATTATCTTTATTATTATTTATTTTATTCATCATCAAAGGTGTATAAAAAGATCTATGTAAAAATTTCCATGTATAAAGTCTCCAGACAATGGAAGACGTAGTTCTATAAGCAGATTCCAATATATATTGTTTATCTTGTTGATTTGGTGGGTCCCCATTAATAGAAGTGAAATAATTCCAGTATGAATCTACACTGTAAAAAGTTTCTTGTCTGATAATTTTATGTATGTATGAAAGTTTACCTTTATCAGAAACTTTATGTTGTAAATTTAATATCAAGTAATCAATCAGTGTTGGAATAGATTCTTTAACTGTTATAGACATTAGATCTATTTTATTAATGAGATGTTGTCTAAAGGTCTGAACCTCTAACCAGCAAGTTTCTCTTAGATCAAATTCTTGTTTTAAGAAATCTAGATTTTTAACTTTATTATCAGATATCAACTGATACCAGTACTTTAGATCATTATCTATAGCTAAATGAGTTCTTTCAGAAGTAGATGACAAAAGCATACTCTGAGTATACATTATAGGGAATATAATAAAATTCCATTCCCTATACTTAGGGTGCATGAATATAAAGTTACGATAGCTAATAATAATGTTTAATGGGTAACAAACAATATGTTTAGGTGTAATAGGTGAAGTACAAAATTCCTTTAGTAACCATAACATGGAGTTATTTACAATCATATTTTTATGTGTTAAGGAGATTTTCATGAAGTGCATACTAATTAGCTCCCAATAATCTTTCCATTTTGCAACATATGACTGATCTATTAATAAAGTAATAACTTTTACAATAGAAGAGATAGTATATAAATTAAAGTCTGGAAAAGAAATACCCCCTTGAGACCAGCAATTAGTATGTTTCTTTAATGCAATCCTAGGTCTATTAGGTGCCCATAAGAAATTTAACATTAGTGTATTCAATTTCTTGATAATTATTTTTGTAGGTGAAAGTATTATTGATTGTATTAAGTATAAAATCTTGGGGAATATTATCATTTTAATAATTGTAAGTCTCTCCTCCATAGTAAAAAACATATTATTCCAGGTATTAAAAGGGTTTTGTATACTAAGAAAACATGTATTGTAATTATTATATATAATAGATTTAATATCTTTAGATAGTATTATACCTAAATAAGTTATCTGACCTGAATTGGGTACATATTTAGTAAAATCACTAATGAGAATATTTTTTCGTGTATATATAGGTAGTATTTTAGTTTTTTCTTCATTGAATATTAAACCAGAAATGCTTTTAAAATTCATCATTTTATCAAATAGAGACTGCATAGAAGAATTAGATACTGCTGATGTAATTAGAACATCATCTGCAAAAAGTTGAATTTTGGATGTTATATTTTCATCTATTTCAAAACCCTCTATGTCAGTACTGTTTCTGATCAAATTAGCCCAAGGCTCCATTACTAAAGTGAATAATAGTGGAGAAAGTGGACATCCTTGTTTTGTACCTTTAAAATGGGTATTTTTGTGAAACATATGTTCCTACCTTAATATAAGCCAAAGTTCCTTTGTATAAATGCTCAATTAGATTTACAAATGCATCTGAGAAGTTTGTGCACTTCAGTAAGGTAAACAGATAGTCCCAACTTACTGAATCAAATGCTGAACTTATATCAAGGCTAATAAGTGTTAAATCTTTCTTTTTCCTATTTGCAAAATCAATTAATGTTAAAGTTCTTCTTATATTATCAAAAGTATTTCTATTTACAATGAAGCCTGTCTGATCTATATCTATAATGCCGGGATGATTGTCTTCAATCTATCAGCAAAAATACTCATAAACATTTTATAATCAACATTAAGTAATGAGATGGGCGATATGAAGTACATCTAGTTGGATCTTTATTAGGTTTTAAAATTGGCGAAATAAATGTATATTGCCAAGATGGGGGAGTTATTAACTCAGTTTGGGCCAAAATAAAACCTTATGTATTAATGAATATGTACTTTTAGAAAGGATTTTATATATCTCTGGTATAATACCATCATTACCCGGTGCTTTGTTTGATTTAAGCTTATTTATTTGTGTAATAACTTCTGTATATGAAATACTCTTGTCCAATAGTTTAATCTGTTGTTTATTAAGCTTTTTATTCATGTTTGTGGATATAAACTCCTTTATTTTATCTTTAGGTTCCATGTTAATGTTATTATGGTTAATTTTGTGAAAGTGATTTCTAAATTCATCTAGTATTTCTGGTATACTAGAAACATTCTTCTTTTTCCTTAGAGAAAAGATTTCTTTGATATGGTTTTGTTTATTCAACCTTTTTGTTTTATTTTTAAGTCTATGTAAGTATTTGGGGCTTATTGAATAAGACAAAAACTTGTATTTCTCTAAAGTTATTTTAACTTTATGAGTTAAAATTTCTTTGTATTTCTCATTTAGTTTATTTCTTCAATAACTTTCTTGTCCATAATATTTTCTTTATTATTATGTTTATGAGTCTAATTTACTTTGAATATCTAACAACTCCTTATCCCAAGATTTCCTTTTATTATTATACCATCTGATACTTTGTCCATATAGATATGATTTTAAGGCATCCCAAACATAAACAATGGAGACTTCAGGAGTAGTATTTATGTCTAAAAAATGTTTTACTTTTGAAAGTATATATTCTTTATAGTCTTTTAGTTGAATTAAGTATGCTGGTATCCTTTTGATCTGAACATTATGAGTATTTTTTATCATGAATTCAAAAACAATTGAATTATGATCAGATATAGGAC